>NC_057948.1:17659664-17954664 GCF_018555375.3 Anguilla rostrata
GCCACCTGTCTCCTTCAGAGGAACAAAAAAGGCGGTGGCGGGGGGGAGGGGAGAAGGAATGCGCCGCTAAGGGTAGCTAACGTGCTGCTAATGCACCGCTAACGCTAGCTAACGCGGTGCTAACGTGCTGCAGATCCTCCCCGTGTTCATAGGGCATCTTTCCGCTGCCTGGTTCTCCTTCCTTTGGCGCGTGGTGGGCGAGGTCACCGGGCCGCGGGGCGACGGCCTCGGTCGGCGGATCTGAGCGCGCGGCGGATGAGGGCGGTCCCTCTCTGCATGGCGCACGGAGAGCCCATTACCGCCAGGTTGACCTCAGCTGCCAAACGCGGCGTGACTGAGAGCGATGATGCGGACTCTCTCCGCTCCATTACCCATGAGCCTGACTGCGCCCTAACCCCAACTCACATGCGGGTAAAACTGCCACCGCAAAGAAGGGGGAACTAAGGCCGCTCCCACACAAACACACACTGATCCGTTCCGTTAGGACAGTCATAGGCTTCAGAAAACGCACGATTAGCTTCCTGTGGAGGAACGACAGTTACAAGAAACACGGCATGTCGGAACACCACGTCTTTACAGCGTGAATGAAAGCGCTTTCATTTTGAATCCACAGCTGTCGGAGGAAAAAGACAAGCATTCAAATGCAAAACCAAGACAATGCAGGAGAAGAAAAGGGAAATGAACAAGATGACTGTATTCTGAGAGGTTACTCATGACCTGCTCTTCAACACACAATGATATCTGTGCTGCGATCCAAGAATGTAGTCTTGGTTAGCAATGAGAAAGAGACAGAGAGAAATGCAAGAGACCGCCAGACTGTTCTCAATCACAACCACAGCGAGCAGATCAGTGACACGGAGTGCACCTACCGCACTGCACTTAACCAATAACAGAGGATGAGCCAGGGAGAGCAGTGACATGGAACAGTCAGAGGGGCCGCATCGCGCCACCCTTAATCGAGGGCAGAAACCCGATGGGGAATAGAGCCGCTGAGGAGAGAGCAGAGCAGCGTCATGGATCAGCGGCGTGGAGGCCACCACAACGCGCTGGAAATGGAGACAGAGCAGCTGCAGAAGCGGAGAAGCACGGAGCACTAGTCTGAAGCACAACGTTCCTTCATTTGCAGCTCAGAGAGCAGCTCTGCCAATGCCCTGACGCCCGACTCCCTGTGAGCAGGGAAGGACGGGAAGGTGCAGGGTTTACCTGGGAAGTCCCGCAGTGTTCCAGCACACCTCCAGACAGGAGTCACCAACACACCGACAGGATGACTGAATTACATGAAGCAAAGTCCAGGTGCAACTGGCTATTTTACAGCTGCTGGGTATTCTACAGGAAACGTACAGTGGCTATGCATGGCCTTGGGCCAAAAATAAAACCATAATTCAGCAACACTTGCAGCTACGTTTGCCAGTGTATTAGGGGGCTCATCTCATTGTGTCATCACAAACAGCAGCAGGAGTGACACACCCCAAAGTGATTTATGTGCGTGCGCCTTTCATTCCTTTTTAACTGCTTGTGCGGCCAAACAAGGCAATCACAAACAAAGAGCCAGAAAGCAGCTCCATTCTCCAGACAGAAAAAAAGAAAGCTAAGAGAATGAAGCTTTCTTCTTCTGAGGAAACATAATTACCTGCTGCAATCTCTCAGCTGTTCCTCCACACAATCAGCCTCCACCAGGTAAAGAGCCAGTGCGGGAGGAGCAGGCCTCCGAGCTGTCATAACCCCACTGATTACTCCCGACGGCTTCAACCGCACAATACATTCAGCAATCAGGCTGCCGATTCTCCCGAATCAAAGAGGGAGGGAAACGAGGGACGTGTGTGCTCCCCGAAGACCTTCCAGAACATGAGCAAACGCGCGCTGCAGCGCGAGGGGGGGAGACGGCCCAGACTAACAGCCTTAATTTGTGTTCCTTTCACGCGTTGGCCTGCACCGTAAGCTTTGAGAAATGTGCGTGGCAATGTTATCTTGACTTAAAGTATTGCACGGCCTTCTGTGGGAATCTTATATAAATGACTTTTTCTTGAGCGTCTTGCAGAGCGGAAATGAATGGCTTTTTGAACAGTGGAAGCATTGAGGTTCACTGGAACAAGACGCCTCACACTTGCCAAGTCCAGGCAGCGGCGCCATACGGGGGGGAGGAGGAGGGGGGGATTGGGGGGAGTTAGGACGATTCCAAGGGTCCTGACTGACAGAGGCCCTCAAACAATAATAGAACATAAGATTTTATGTTGTTCTGGCCTGGGGTGGTGGGGCCCCATGCAAGATCTTTTCGTGGGGCCCAAAATAGCAGGTCGCAGGGCTGCGTGGACCCTGTGTGTGACCCAGCTCCGGGGGTACACCTGACTGTACCACACCTGACGGGCGTATTTCCCAAATCACACATGCACATGGGTTGTGAGAGAGGACAGGGGAAAGTGCGGTGCTTCAGGGGGTCATTCCCACACGCTCCGGTTCAGGTTAACCCCCCCATTACATAATTACAACTTCTTAACACCCCTCTCAGGCTCTCGCACCCAGACATCTGTTTGCAAGATGTGTGCTACGGAGCTGAGGCTGTGCTTCCTCTGAGCCTGAATGAGCCTGAATGAGCGGGCCGCCATGCGTGGGGCTGCCGTCACTCCACCCCACCCCCCGTCAGACCGCAGGGCCGCAGCCGCGGGCGACTTCCTGTGCGCCAGAATAAAGGGCCTGATTGTGCTCCCGGGGTCGGGAGGGGAGCCGTTTGTTCAGGGGTCTGCCCTCTTGTGCATTTCTGTGAACTCGCGGACCTGCGTGGGCACTGTTGTGAGCGTGTGGGGTCTCTTTGTGCGTGTGTGTGTGTGCGTGCGTGTATGCGCATGTGCGCAGTGTAACAGGGGGTAGGGTACACAGCGTAAAATGAAAGGTGAGCAGTGCAAAGTAACCGTGAATCCCAAAATGAGTGGAGCAGTCATTTTTCACCAGTGGCTCAACCGATTTTAACCAATCAGTGTTATTCCATGTAGAGCAAAGTCTGTTGAAAGAACTGACAGAGTGGTACATGGTAGCCAGTATAATCCTTACAAAATACTGTATATCTGGGATGGACTGTTAACCAATAATTAATTGCATAAATAATAATACGGGTGATTAAATAAAATACATTATATACTGAAAAAAATAAAATACTTGAGCTTGGCTGTGAGATGATCTTGACAGAGCAACTGAAGGTCACTTCCTGTGGGCGTGGCCTGACCGTTCCCATCCTCACACAGATCTTTGGCTCTAAACACACAGGTTGTTCCCTGCCCTTCCTTCATCTGCTGCTGGAGGCAAAGATGTCTGGCTCCAGGAGGAGGGGAGACGGGAAGGCCCGTGGGGGGACCCGGAGTGAGGAAGCGGGACGGGGGAGCGGGACGGGGGGCAGGACGGGGAACTGCCCTGCCATTTGGAGACAGCCGGCAGGGCGGCGGGGCACGGGGTGATGCCATCCCAGGGCCCAGCACGGGGCCGAGGGGGAACAGGTGGCTGACGGAAAGGGGGGGGTGGGGGGGGGGATAGGGAGCAGGGAGAGGAGCGCCCCAATGTGACGGCTTCGATTAGAGCGCGGCAGGCAGAGAAGGGCTTGTGTGGAAATGACGAGTCACCCACCTTCATGCCACGCTCCCTAATGAGGACACCTACGGGAGCGCAAAGCGCTTCGACATTCACGCCTTCTCAAAAAGCACCACTTCCTGGGTGGTGATAAATACGAGCTGAGCGGTGTAAATGCGTAAACAGCACCAACCCGCTGATTCTTCACTGGGAATTCAGAGCTGAGGCTAACTTTCCACCTTAACACCTGGACTACAGTCTCAGCCCTCGACAGGTTCAGCTTATAGGGCACCCAGTTTGGGCAACTATCTGTTATATGTGCAACATGTGTGTGTGTTACATAAGTGTATGTGAGTCAGTGACACGACCTGCACATTCTCCTTTGGTTCATAGTAGAGACTTTCACATTTAACATGCAAAAACGATGCAGTGCAGCTATCTGCAGGTAAACCCAAACGATCAGATTGTTACCAAATCTGTTAAATATCACAGAACTAGTGCTTAAATGAGGGTCATAGCTACATATAACGACAATATCTAAAAATTATTGCTTTGTTTGAAACTTCTTTTGTTCACATTATTGAACTTACGTTTACATTCCTGCCCCTCTAAAAACCATGCGGTGTTGACCCATACCCGTGTACGCACGCAGATGCACGTACATGCATGCGTATGTGTGTGTCTGTGCATGGTTCTTCACATTTTCTGTGAATTGCATCATGTGTGCGCAAGAAGCGCACGTTTGCACCTGTTAGCATTTACATAGGGGCTGGTGTTTGCGTGCTTGTATATTTGGGTTTCAATACACGTATATCTAAACAAGCTCCTTTCCAGGAAGGTCCCGTGTTCCATTCTGCGGCTAATGGGGATCCTGTAGATGCTCACCTCTCTGCCTGGAACACATTCGTTCAGCAGTCAGTGTCTATTCGGTGTCTGTTCGTTAGGCCATGTTTTTCAGATGAGGCATCTCATTATTTCTGGGAAGAGTTGAACACGAATATGAACACGAGAGGAATGGAGTTTGTGTGTTATTTTGGGATCTATACCACAGCGACCGGTAACTGTGCTCACACTCAGTAAAAGACTCAAAGCAGTAAAGCACAGGGCATGGAAGTTTGTAAGATGTGAAACGAGCCAAAGTCAGAGGGCCTATATGCACCATTACATAACTAGCATAGTAAGATGAAACAAAATGGGGCCTATTTGAAAGTGTGTTTAATCTGAACAGTCAAAATTCGAGAAATTCACTGTCTGTGCGACGCCTGCTGCTTTTTAGACATGCATCATTTAAGATAATTGCATTTATATCTATGTTGGGTGAATTAGATCTACGGAATTCTCTCCACCAAAATTTCACCAGTATTAAGGTTCCTTAGCAGTAAAAACTGATTTGATTCTTGTTTCCACTGAACTACAGCCTTCTTTTGGGATCTTTACTGGCCTGTGATATTTCACTTTTCAAATGTGAAATCCATTGTTTTGTTTTGTGTCCATTTAAATCTCTTTTTTCCTCAAAAGTTTGGACTTCTAGCATATTTAGCAGCATTTTAGAGTGACCTTGGACTGAGACAAGAAGACCTGCTGTGGATGAGCACACAGAGACACTGCCCGGCTGACTCCTCCATCTCTCTCCACAAGCTGCTTGTTCGGGGGAGTCAGAGCAATGTCAAACCGCACGCCCCGCTCGTTCGGCCAGTTGGCCGAATATGACCCTGTCGGGTCCCAGCCGCGCGTTTCTCACATAATCCAGGCTCTGTATTCTCGTGCCAGAGCTGAGAGAACCCTGACCAGGGTGCCTTGGCATTGTGGGACACTGTGTTTCTGATCTGCAACCCCACAGCCCTCTGGAACTTACCGAGGTCCAGGATGATGAGCTGGGCGCCGGCCTGGACGTTGCCCGCGTCGTTCTCTGCCAGGCACTGGTAGAAGCCCTCGTCCGATGTCACCAGGCCCAGGACTTGCAAGTTGTGTTCCTTCTGCAGGGAGGAACACACAGGTCACATGACTGGGTTACACCCGCTGGAACAACACGTTCATGATGAAACCAGCCGAGTGCCAAACACAAGCCCTGTGCCAACTTCTCAATAAATCCTCCATTCAGTGGACCGTGTACAGGTAGAGTAGACCTATATCTGGTCAGCAGCGGGCAGACTGCAAACGACCGGACAGTACGGGACAAAAGCAACGTCTTTTTTCAATGTCAACGTTTTGTTTTATCCCTCTACCGAACTGGTCCAGAGCAGCAGATGAATAGCGTGTGCCGTTCTGCCATTAGCCTGGAATAGCACACACAGAAATAGCGCGGGACACGGGCGCGGCCAGCGCTGGGGAAGGTCACCCGCAGACACAGGGCAATTAGTCAAGAGCCCCATGGAGTGCCCCATAGCATCAGCAGCCTAATTCCTCACACAGAGCACACCCGAATCTGACCATCTTATTTCACTTAGGAGCCCTCCCGCTCCCCGACAGCACGCATTACGCTCACTTAGGGGGCAGTAAAGACACTTGAAGCTGACCATTAGGAACGACAGACAGCCCCAGGCTTCCGCTGGCGGTGAGAGAACAGCTAGCGGCAGGTATTGGACCAGGTCTGATAGTGAGACTGTAGGGGGCGCTGCTCGAGTAGTTACACAGGTCTGTTTCCAAACCACACACACAAACCGGCATGGATACATCTCTCTCTCACACACACACACACACACACAAAATTGCAACGGAAACCTTGACTCACAATGATTTTGAAGTAGTCACTGGGGATGACGGCATCCCCGTTCTTCACCCACTTGACGGTGGGAGGGGGGGAGCCGGTCACCTCGCACTCGAAGATGATGTCCCTGGACTCGTGGGCGTGGATGTTGGCCGGGCGCTTCAGGAAGCGCGGGGGAACTGAAAGACACAGAGAGCAACGTTAGCACAAGCATGAGAGCAGCCCGCATAAACACAGCCACTTACTTCATCTTCTGCTGACATCACCAGGGGAGGGGGGGGGGGGCAGAGGGCACTATTGAGAGCCATTGCGATGCCTTATTCGTGGTATCAGCACTAATGATGTAGAAATGCCTCCCAGTGAGAGTTCCGCTTATATATTTCCCTAAATAAGCACCATGTAACTAGCAGCACAAACATATCTGTCACGCTGATTTCTCAGCAACACAGACAACATTTAAATTATGCACAAGCTGAAATGTACCACTCATACATCTGCACAAATACGCAGCTCCTAACCCAAAGCTCATTTTCCCCTCTTTATTTCCCCACTTTCTCATCTTCCCGACAGGCCTGACTGTACCCACGCCTCCACTGTGACCCCCCCAGTGCTGAGGCTGAAATGCGTGCCCTCCTCTGATGCCATCGGCCGCACAGCGCAACAGCACAGCATCTCTGCCTGCGGGCTGAGGGCACAGGCACGGGACTGTGCCCGCTGTGTCTCTGGGACAAGCCAAAGCAGTGGTGACCCGGAGAACCACGCCCGCCTTAAAGCCGCCGTACCTGGCCGCGACGGCCTCCCGCGGCCGCGGAGCGCGCCATAGCTGGCGCGTGACGGAGCTCAGACTGACGGACGCGGACGCCGTGTCATAGCTGGCGCGTGACAGAGCTCAGACTGACGAGCCGACGCGTGTCAGCTGTGCAGTCACGGACGGCGCCTGGCGTGACAGAGCTCAGACTGCGACGGCGCGTGTCAGCTGGCGGAAGAGCTCAGAGACGTGACCGCGGACGCGGACGCTGTGTCATAGCTGGCGCGTGACAGAGCTCAGACTGACGGACCGCGGAGTTCAAGCTGCCGACGGCTCAGACTGACGCGCTCGTGTCATAGCTGGCGTGACAGAGCTCAGACTACGGCACCGCGTCGGAATCACGCCTCGCACGGCTCTTTAAATCTAACAGCGCTTTTTGTTTTTTTATGGCGATACGCATTTCCAAACTTCAGGAAAATAAAGGTCACCCTCTCGCCATTAGGCAACAGAAGAAGAAGAAAAAAACTGCAGTTTGCAGAGTTGCTCAACATTTACACTGAAAATTGAGTTTCCACCGTAACCTCCACTGCCCTTGGCTTTCAGCGCAGCCCGGCTGACTCAAGCCGACAGGCTGGAAAATGATACGCTTTGGGAACGAGTCAGACTTCATTTCTGTGCCGAACGGCACGTCGCAGCAGCGAGCTGAGTTCCCAAGCAGTCCCCCGTTCATCGCTCGTATGAAAACAAAGGGTCCATGCGATCCTCCCAATGACTGATGGAGAGAAGGAATGTTCCAAGTTTTCTTTTTTCCTTATCGAGTATCAAGAGGAAATAAATTTGATCTTGGGTGGAGATAAACGCCAAACTGCACTTCCCCTTGTGTGGGGGCATGCTGAACATAATGAACCCACCCCAGAGCCCAGGTCAGGTCTGAGGGGTTTCCAGCGATAAGCGCTGACCCCCAACAGGCTAGGGGAGGGTGAGAGGGAGCGGGACGGAGATTCATGTAGTAATCTCCCTCGCTTGAGGTCACAGTGTCAGGTTCATGGCATTCTTAAGGTTCTCCAGCATGTGGGCGGTTAGCATATTTTCAGCTGTGTGTAACTGCAGAAACCAAAGGACCGGCAGACAGGTAACATTATCCCCCCCCCCCACCATCCTACCCCCGGGGCCCCCTATCACACACACAAACCCATCCTGCGGGAGCAGCGCCCCCTGCTGGCAGGTGCGAGCAGCGTGCGTCTGCACGGTGGGTGAGGAGGCGCGATGGCGCTGGGTGGTTCCCGTGGAGCTCGTTATCTGCAGCTGGGAGAAAACCCCTCCTCCTCCCCTCGCTCACCAAACTCCCTCCGGTGCCATGCACCATTTACACTAAATGGATTTCAGACGTTTGGAGCCTATCTGACAAGGCAGTGAGCACAAAAACAGCTAAAAATACCACAGAAGCCTGTGTGACTCCAGGGCCTGAAGGCACAGACAGCACCCCAAAGAACAGAGGACAGGGCTGAGGTAGGGGGGTGGATTAACCCACCCACACCAATCACAGACTGACCAACAAACAGCCAAATCAATCTGAAGGTTAAAGAATGTCACAGTCTAACCAATGGGAAGGTACAATCCTCCCCGAGCGGAAAGGCAGCAGAGACAAAGAAGAACTGAGCAGGTGTGTGGCTCCGTCACCCAGTATGGGCCGCTCCGAATCGGCCCCCTGCACCAAACCAAGAAGCGGGGCGGGGGAAGGAGGGGGGGTGGGGGGGCTGGGGGCACCGCACAACACTGCCGTTCACCCCAGGAGTGCCGGAGCCCAGTTTCAGCTAATTACAGCTCTGTTACTTTTACGATAACGGCTCACTTTCGATGGCTTTTCTTCCAACTCCCAATAAAAACAAACCCCAAAGAATAAGCCATTCATTTAAGGCGTGCTTGAGACCTTTTTCCGTCCTCGCTGCCAAAAGCCAGTGTGAATTCCACACCAATTACCTCAACGCATACGCTGCCTGGAAGCTTTACGTCTCCACCACGGCCCCCCCAGACCACAGCCCCATTCTACCAAAAACACTCGTCTGTACGTCCACACAGCGGCCCAGCAGCCCCCTCTACGCGGGACAGAGGGGTGCCTCCTTTCGGCATGTCACATCAGTGAGGGCCACTGTAAAGCCGTCTGCAGTGAGGATGCGCTAATGCTATAATGGGGCTTCGCCGTCCCTCTTATCGGACAGGCCAACCGAAGGCGGGCGAAAGCCTCTGGCGTTCCCGACGCAGCCGCGCGCCACGAGGCCGGTGCTTTCAGCACAATCGCACACGCGCCGCGACTTAGCGGCGGCGCTCTGATCTCGCGCGTCCGCACGCCAGGAGGTCGGCCGCAAAACGGGGCTTTGTTTCCGAAAAGGAGCCGCAGATTATTCTTCCGCCTTCGCGAATGTAAAGCCTTCGCCCCCCGCGAGCGATCGCAAAATTTCTCGTGCCCCACTTTGAAATAAACGCTAGACTGTGTAACTTCTGGTTCAGCTTCTCTATTCCAGAGCAGGACGCAGTGCATTATGGGAGGGAGGGCTGTTTATTCACTCCGGCTCATTGTTCACACGCTTCTGATTCATCTGCTGATCAGGACTGGTAAGGAGGAGCTCCCTTCCAACGAAGTTTGTGGGGGGCATGCCTGTGGGTCCTCTGTGCGGGTGGCAGGTGGGTATCAGGGTTCAGGACTGCCCCAGAGCAGATGTGGGGTCATAGTTGCTTTGGGGCCAGGCAGATGATCTACTTTGAGTCTGGCTAAAGGAGTTTGTGGGGGGAAGGGTGTATTATTGCTGCCGGGCCATTTTGATCAAGATGGCTGATTTCAGTTTCAGGGGAACATGAGGTATGTGCTAAACCTCTTCTGACCTACTGCAATATTCAACACAGAACTCAGAATTATTACTCATTTTCACATCAACCTCTCGCTGTGCTATCAAAGAGAACCTTTGTTTTACTTGAGATTTGATTTAGGAGAGGAAAAAAGGACCTGACCTTGTGGTGAGATAGAACACAGCTTAAAGCTTAAAAGTTATAGATTTTTAATAACTTATAACTTTTATTAACTCATTTTTTAATAGATCCTGCCAAAACAACCTTCGTTTGTCAACCGCAGAGGTTAATTACTTAACATATATTTACTCCAACTGTTCAGTTAAATATGTAAGCAAAAAATAACTTTTCAAGTCTCTGAACCATGAGCAGGAATAATCACTGCCATTAATTACCAAGCACTAATTTCATGCAGTCTGGGGTCTTATACGGTCACGCTAACGGTGGAAGTGTGTGCTATCAGTACAGCGGCCAGTTAACAAGCTACAAGCTCTATTGTGTTCACTGTCTTAGGGTAATCTGGCCGGCTTTTAAAGAGCTCTTACTGTCTGTTTACTAAATGAAGGAAGCTAATCAGCCATTACCAAGTAATAAAGTATCTCTCCTGATAAAAGGACCATTTCCCTCCTTTCCTGTCCCTTTCCTCAATTATTTAAATGCCGAAGAGCCCGTGACCGCACAACACAGACGCTCCGCCAGGCACCTGTCTGCTTCCTTTCGACTGGAAGCCCACAAGCAAGCTGCTGCCTGTGGACCTGCACCAGGAAACACAGGGGGCTGCGGATGGAAATAAAAGTGAAGCAATAATTTACAGATATTTATCCTGGGATTTGTGCAGGAGGAACGGTTTTTTTCTGCTAGTGAGCTGTGAATGGTCAGTGGCAGCCATTTTGTCCATTTGACTGTGACAGACGGAGTGGAGTTTACAGTTCGGTTCTGAGCAGCCTGGAGCAGAGTAGCTGGGGAGGATCCCCTCAGGACTCCTAGGGGGTGGGGGGGGTGGACTGTTCCCAAGTGCCCCAGCTGGAAACCTTCATCTACAGGCAGCCATTTCCTCCCCACATCAGCACACTGCTGGGGTTCGAGTGCAGCTCTCTTGAAAACACCACAATTAATATATGCAGATATAAACTACCGGGGACCTAAAGGATTACAAACCATCAATTACCTAAACTCACGCTCAGCTCCCAGACTTCCGAACGCACAGACAGTCCAGCGCCCCCCCCCCCCAGCCCCAGTGAGAGGAGACAGGTGTGCGGGGCGCTAGTGTGCGGGGCGCTAGCATACGGCCCGGCTCCGCGCGGAGCGGCTAAAGGGCTCAGGGCCGTTTTACTTCTTGGCAGCGCCTGCCGTCTGGGGCCTCGCCGCTAGTTACCAAGTCAAATGAAAATAAACACGCAACGAAACTTGGTCAGGCTAATTGGTTTTAAAAGGCCATACACTCTTCATTAGAGTCAGGGAGAAAAATCTATTATAAATATTAATAGTTCAGGGCTGATGAGCACCACTTCAGTTTAATATGGGCAATTCTATCCCCCTTCGCAGTGTGAATTTTTTTTCGGAGTGAAAGAAAGCAATTAAGGTCTCTGGGTAAGAATTTATCCTCCACTCTCAGCAGGAGCAGAATAAAATCAATACAATTCAAGTATAAATAAAGAAAAGACAGGCGCTGCACACCATCGATCATGCTGTTCGTAATGCAGCCAATCACAGGCGGGCCTGGCCCAGCCAGACCCGTGGGGCTGACTCTGCGGGCTCAGGCTCATCTCTGGACCCCAGACACCCCTCACACTCCAGAGCCATTATCCCGAGGGCCAGGAACACAGGGCCCAAACCCACACAAACTGACATGATGAATGGCTCCTCACATCTTCACCTGCAGTCTGCAGACGGTTGCTCTGACAACCGTTAGAACAACACTGGTCACATGACGCTGAATATTCACTTCACGTCGGGGCTGGAGGGATCCATAAAGCACGCCTCGCTTACTGCAGTGAATTCTGCGCCTTCTCCAAAACACACGAGCACACACACACACACACAATGATCAGAGCTGCTTCAGGTTACCCTCAGGTCTCTGGGTTGAGTATAAATGACCTTTCAGATAAGAGAAATGGACAGACCTGGGTGAGTTCCCCACAGATAGAGGACTGGAGTAGAGAGGAGAGGACAATAGGAGAGAACAGGACAGGACTCAGTGCTCAAAGTACAGGTGAATCCACTGTGAGACTGAAGCTGCGAGTCACAGCGAGCAGGAAAAACACAATGTCCATGAGTCTTTTTATAGAAACTGAAAAAAGCACAAGGAAATGCACACTCCCAAATGTCACCCCTGTCTCATGACATCAACTATCAGGATCAGGAAGGCCACCCACTATTGCAAAAACAGTGCCCTGCGTCACCAAGATGCCCAATGTGATCACAACTGCCCCCTGCCAGGGTTAGGGCATGTCCCACCCAATCTTTTTATTCCTATTTCTGTTGAACAAAAAAAAAACCATGAAATGACCTCTCTATCCTCCCAAACCCATCTCTGCTACCAAACAGCTGAAACGAAAGCAGCCTCATCAAAATTTTATATTCTTCAACAGAGCCTGGCAATGAAACTTTTATTGGATCCAAGGCCTTCCTCGTAGATGAGGAACACATGGAGCAAACCCAGCAGAGCTCTAACTGCACCCCGTACACCCCCCCATCTTAACAGCCCTCCCCAGCACTCATAATGCACCCAACCAACACGACCGCCATCCACCCTTCAGCCCTGCGCATGAGAGGGCCCAGGCACTCAGCAGACCCGTAATTAAAACCTGCTGCCTCCGCCGCTCTGATTCGCTGGCCTGCCTGGGCCAATGAGGGCGGAGACATGTCAGCGCGGCGGCTCTGCCAGCCACTTCGCTCCCAGAGAGGCCCTCCGGATCGGCCTGGCCGGGGCTCCGCGCTCCCTGAGGGGAGAGGAGGAGGAGGAGGAGGGCGGGGGGAGGGAGAAGCCTCCTCCGCGCAGACACAAACACACGGTCCGGAGACACGCAGCGAGAAACCACAGAGAGAGAGAGAATGAGGGAGAGGAGGAGGGAGGGAGAGAGGGAGAGAGAGGGAGGAAGCAGAAGGAGGGAGGGAGAAAGAAAGAGAGGGAGGGAGAGAGAGGGAGAGAGAGGACAGAACAAACACCCACAGTTCCCAAACTGTGAAAATATACAGAGGCATTTCTCAGGCCTGCAGGCCAGACAGCACCGTGACGCCATTCTGAAGGTTTAAAAATCACTTTATGATGCCAGTCAAGTGAACCAGCACAGATAAAAAGAGAATTCATAAAGTGTTTGTAAAATTTTCAGTTTAATAAACAAAGCATATCATGTTTCTGCAGTAAATCGACACAGATATTGTTTGGGTTTCAGCTCCTAAAACAGAGACCCATTTCTAAATTATAGAACAATAAAAATAACATCCGTGGAGAAGACATGGCTGGCACAGGGAAAAGAGCTCTGGGAATAACAGAGCACGCACAAGATCAAAAACAGTCCCGAACCGCGGGGACAAATCGATTGATTAAAGAGGCCTTTCAGACACCATCCAAATCCACAACAGCCTAAACCCGACAAACACGGGACAGAAGAGCGGAGAAAATAAACAGCTGGGCTTTGCCAGAGAACACAGGGTGTCTACAGCGTCACAACAAACAATGAGTCACTGAGAGCGGAGAAAACAGGGAAAAGGCGGTGTGTGTGTGTGTGTGTGCGCGCGCCTGTGTGTGTGTCTGTGCACACTATTGTTGCTGTGTTTATTTTATATATAATCATTTCCATCCTCATTTTTCCTCCCCAATTTGGACGTGCCGTTTGTGCAGTCGCAGTCACAGCTGCGCTACATGCAACCATGCATGGATCACTGCAGCTCAGGCATGCGCTCTCCTGCGCAGTCTCCCATGAGCCAAGGGACTCTTCTGCACTCTGCAGGGCGCAAGGCACCGCAGGACAGCTTAAGGCAGGTCCCTGACAGCGGGTAGGGTGCCTATGGCCCCCCCTCAGCACGATGCTGAGAGGAACTGATGGGGCGGTAACCCAAGCAATGGCTAAACTGAGGCTTGGGCTTGAAGCAAACGGGCGTGGCCTTTCTTAGCCGAGCCCCTCCCCCCAGGTAAGCCCCTCCCTGCTATGCTAATGTAATTTACTGGCACAAAAGTAAGTGCTGACCCCAACCCCCCACCAGCCCAGTGCACCGCCGACAGCCTGTTCTGGAGCGATCCAGCACGATGGCGATCAGTGTGGCGGCCACCAAGGTCTTACTGAGGCGAGGCGGCGCGCCTAATCGAACGGCAGGAAGGGGGCGCTCCTGCGCGCTGACCCGGGCTGCTCTCCCAGCGAGCGGCTGCATGCTGATCAGCCCGGGTGTGCACGGCACAGACAATCCCGCCCGCAGCACGCGCTCAGGAGAGGGGCAGAGCCTCGCCCAGGGACCCACTCCATCTGTCACCGCTTTGTCACATGAGACTCACTTGTGGACTCGTGCCCGGCAGACACAGACAAATCTAAAAACGTGACTGTGAGAGATCTGGAGCGCTGCCTCCCATTTTCTGATCTCACAAGTCCACAGGATTGCTGTTGCACACACCATCTTTCCTTCTACACCCAAAATAAAGGCACAGTGCTAATTAAACAGGAAGTGCCAGCCCTACAGTTAATACCTCCAGCAAAGGAGACAAAAGATATGCAGTGGATCCACCCAGGGAAACTACAGTAAGGCTGTGAGGCCGATGGTATCTCTGTGGAAAGATGGCAGTGGGCAGCGAAGTGCTCCTCCACCGAGCCGTGTTTCATACTCCGCCCGTGACATCCTCACCACTTCAGGGGCGCTGTTTCCATGGAGATCGATTAGATCTCATCTGTATTATGCTATTAGAGTAAAGGGAGACAGCTGGCTGCCGGGGGCCCGCTGGCTGCCACAGGCCCCGCCCTCTCTTTGATTCGACCCCCCAACGTGGCAGGCGGTGCGTGGCGGGGGAGGCGGGCCCAGAGAAGCGTGTCTCCGCGGCGACTTACTGGTTGGCGAGGCTTTGATCTTCGCCAGTTAGTGTGAAGACGCTAACGTAGCGGGGCCGCGCGGCGGGACGTCCTGCCTGTGTGAATGAGGAGGGCCTGATGGGACCGGTTCAGCACAGTCCCTGTCTGGGTGCCCCGCTGTGGATCAGAGCCTTTGAGGTAAAGCCTCAAATCTCATTTTGATCACAGGAGCCGATGATGAAGCTCGTGGATTAATATTTAACAGGACTGTACGCAAGCCAATCAGGGAGCTGGGCTGAGCTCCGCGTTGGAAGCGCGCACGCTTGGCGGCACTGCTGACGTACCGGCCGACCGCAGACTGGAAAAGGCTGGCAGAGGGGGTCAGCGACAGCCTTTGTGTTTAAAGCGCTCTTCCAAACTCAAAGCAGGGTCACACAGCACTCTATGCACCAGGGGAAGGGGAGAGTTAGAGTCTACTGAAAACAAGCCCCGTCGCTCAGGAAGTACAACAGAAAATGTAAAAATGTGAAAAATAAACACAAAAAAGCACTTGACCCTCCTCGTACAAGGACCATTTCAAGCCTTGAGATCCTTCAACAGCTAAATGAGCTTTGGCATTTATACCAGCACTAAATATTATTCAAACAGAAAATACATTAACAAGCAAAAATCTCTCTATCCTTGAGGGCTGTGCCAGTAAAACTGTTATGGAATAGGAGAGGGGAAACTAGTGCTCTCGAAATGGGAAAAATAGAACCTGGCCTTCAAGGGCACATGCAGAATATGCTAAGCAAACAACACAAATGAATAAAATCCCAGTGTGTTAATGCGTCACACAGAAACAGGAGAAGTGTGTTAATGCCTCACACAGAAAGAGGAGAAGTGTGTTAATGCCTCACACAGAAAGAGGAGAAGTGTGTTAATGCCTCACACAGAAACAGGAGAAGTGTGTTAATGCCTCACACAGAAACAGGAGAAGTGTGTTAATGCCTCACACAGAAAGAGGAGGAGGGTGTTAATGCCTCACACAGAAAGAGGAGGACTGTGTTAATGCCTCACACAGAAACAGGAGAAGTGTGTTAATGCCTCACACAGAAACAGGAGAAGTGTGTTAATGCCTCACACAGAAACAGGAGAAGTGTGTTAATGCCTCACACAGAAAGAGGAGAAGTGTGTTAATGCCTCACACAGAAACAGGAGAAGTGTGTTAATGCGTCACACAGAAACAGGAGAAGTGTGTTAATGCCTCACCAGAAACGGAGAAGTGTGTTTTGCCTCTCACCAAAAGAGGGTGTTAATGCCTCACACAGGACAGGAGAGTTGAATCGTCACACAGAAGGAGGAGTGTGTTAGCTCACACAGAAACAGGAGAAGTGTTGACTCACACAAAAGAGAGGAGTTGTTAATGCCTCACACAGAAACAGGAGAAGTGTGTTAATGCCTCACACAGAAACAGGAGAAGTGTGTTAATGCCTCACACAGAAAGAGGAGGAGGGTGTTAATGCCTCACACAGAAAGAGGAGGACTGTGTTAATTCCTTACAAAGACAGGAAAGTGTTAATGCCTCACAGACAGGGGTGTTTTAAAGCTTCAAAGAGAGGAGGAGGGTGCAACAGCTAGCAGCAAGTGGGCAAGGACCCCTCAGGTAGCCCAGGGGAACAGGCTCTGGTCTGGGGTCCCCATCCCCAAACACCTGCCTCTAATGAGAGCGCCTGGGAGGGGAGGGAACGCCCGACTCCCAGTGAGGTGCACCATGGGAGGAGTGCAAAAAGATTCTGCATAGCAACAGAGTGCTGTTGTGTTTTCACAACCAGGCCTCACCTGAGACACTGGAGGGGACCAGGAAGCCATTTCCTCTAAGAGCTCTCTTATCTCAATCATAGCTCTGTCTCTGTCTGTCTCTCCGTCTCTCTCCCTCCCCCCCTTCCCTTTTCTCCCCATCACACATTATCTGAATATCTGACATGTCTCACACAAAATAATTGATTTTAGGCATAATTACTGTCAGTAGTTTTGCCATGGCACCAATCCAAATATATAATGACACGACTCACCTTGCTCTCAGACTGGGGCAGTCATTAAACAAGAGGGAATAAAGGTGCAGAGTTAATATATGGCAGAGATGACGCCTTTTTGTGTTTTCTCCTTCAAACAGCTATTCCTCAAACAATGAATCCCGCCTAACGTCAGGCGCTGAGAGAGGAGATAAGATGTCCTGCGCTTAGCAGTGATAACACAGCCGAGCAGCGAGATTCTTAGGCAAACAACAGGGAGATGCAAATACTCAGCCTGAGCTCTGTGAAAACAAGCGACAGAGATTCACGCAGAACACACAGCGGAGGCTGAGTAAATAACAGGCTGGAGGGGAACGGCGCCGTTACAGGCAAAAAGAATGAAGGAGAAAAAAAAAGACGACTATCACTGAAAAGGAAGCCCGTTTCATATTCATACTTATGGCTTCCAATGCCTTCACTCAGGGTGGCACCACAGATGCTAGGGCCTCTTAGGCCACACATTTAAATAAAAAAAGCATTAAAAAACTGCCGCTTAAACTCTCCACCCCCAACACAGGGTCACCCCCTGAGGTCAAACAGTAGCCAAAATGAAAAGAGGTTATACGTACAGTTCAATGCAAAAAAAAAGAAGAAAAAAAAACCAGACTAAACTGGTGACTAAACCTCAACAAAACAGAGAAAGGGAGCCCTGAACTGAAGCAGCAGTGATTGGTCACTTTCACAAGGAGGTGGAGCCTTTCGCCTAGTAGAGCACAGTGCATAGTTCAGGGCTTCTGAAAACTGACACCAACGACCAGTCTGTGAAATAAAGACAATGAATGAAATACGGATGGGTACTGAAACAAAGAGCTTCCCAGCAGCAGAAATCCTCGCCCTTCTTCGCTTCAATGGGTCCACTTCCTGTGTATTTTAACACACAGCTCCCTTTAACCTCGGGAGTGGCACCATGCGACGCCCTGTTTGGAAACCTGCTCCCTCCAGATGAAGGGCATTTCCATTTCTGTCTCACCACGCGCTCCTCAGTGATCTCATCTGCGTGCAAGGGGCCTTTTGTTTTTAAAGCAACCGCACTCAGGTTCTTACAGGGAAATTCAATATTCTCTCAAGATGACTCGGCAGCAACACAAGCCAGCCGCACGCGGGGCGAGAGTGTGCGGTGAGGGCGTTTCTGCACGAGCTGGGAAATAAAGACGTTCCCGAAAGCAGTCGCTGCCATGAAGGCGAATCCACTGGGCCGCGCACGGTTTGGTTTGAGATCAGTTCTTCTGATCATCTGGGGCCCTGGCAGAATTCATTTGTATAAAATGGCAGGAGCGATCAAAATGCCGAGAGCCAAACACGTGGTATCTGTGTTAGTTTGTTGCTGTTTGATTCTGCTGCTGATCGATGATTCGCTGAGGTTCGCTGCTGAAAACCAAGGAGTACTCTCCTTTCAGCTTCGCAACCATGGAACCCTGATTAAAAAGCGCCCCAGACTTCTTACAAACCGCCACAGACAAAAATACTAAATATGTCAGAAGAAACTACTTTTTAAGTGATTACCTACCAACAAACTTTTTAAATAAAGGATATTAAATGTATATTAAAACCAAACTCCTAGGGAATTATCTTCATTTCCACTAGATTCATGCAAGAAAAGGATTGCCATAGGGAAATATGCAAAGGTGCATATTAAATAACAAATAATACATTACTTAAAACATTTTGTGACATAGTTTTTACAAAGCATTTGCAAGATGTGCCTGTGTTACAAACTAAACCTGCCCAATTAGCAAAGATGACATCTACTAACCCATAAGCCTTAACGCACGAGCTCATCACAGGGTCTGGGGGAGTGCTCAGCAGGGGCATGGATGCGGTACAGGGACAGAGGCACGGGGTTCATACCTTGGACCGTCAGCTCGGCCTGGGCCTCCACCGTCTCGTTCCCGCTGTCTGCCAGGCAGCTGTAGATCCCGGCGTCGTCATTGGTCAGATTGAGAATCCGCAGACTGCCTCCGCCCACCACCTCAAACCGGCCCTCACTGTGAGAGAGAGAGAGAGAGAGAGAGGGGGAGAGAGGGAGGGGGGGAGAGAGAGAGAGAGAGGGAGGGAGAAGCGAGAGGGAAAGAGAGGAGCGACAGAGAGAGAGAGACAGAGAGAGAATCTTGTTTAAAAGTGACACAGATCAGAGAGCTTTCTTAGCATTACAATGGCCTGTGATGCAGGGCTCGTCTGCAGGATGTGCAGCCTCTGAGAGGATACTGAGGGAAGCAGAACTGCAGGGCACATCTTCATGTGGCTTACACTGTGCCAGATTGGATGGTGACTTTGTATTAAGATGAAGCAGAGGGGGAAAAGCGTGTGTAACCACAGGAGTGCGGCCCACAATCCCGCTGGGGCTTCTCATTCCTGAGCTGAGGAGAAGTCTGTGCACATCTCGTAAGATCAGCCTTTCCCCAAAATAGAGACTCGCGTGTGTTTCATTTTAGCTGCCATTCTGAAGATAAAAACAGGGAGAGATGAGAAGGAGGGAAAATGGAGGAAAAAGCCATGTCTGCTCCATAAGCGCATGTTAAAGCTAATGGCGAATCGGACTCCAGACAGATGAGGGGCTGCAGCAGATACTGGGATTGGTCAGGCCTGGACAGAAGGAAAAGTAGACACACGAAGGGTTAAATCAAGAGCGTTATTCACACCTCCACTCTCAACCGGGAATGTTCTGGAACTTCACCATTTATGGGCCACACGTGAACGAGATTTCTGGAGAAGTAGCATTTTTCCAGCTCAAGGTCTAATAACATTTATGGAAACATTCTGTTCCGACGTTAGCGTGAACAAAGCTGTAACGTTATTAGATCAAGCATGCAAAACCTATTTTTCCAAGGCAAGCATTCAATCATTTTATTTTTGTTCTGGCAAACACTGCAGAACTGCCAACTGGCAACACCAGTCAAAACATCCGTCCGGCTACTGCAGAAAATACGAAGATAAACAAAGTAGGTACATAAATAAATAGCGGCCTACCTTACTAAGCAGCTACACAGAACGCGCTGACACGCACATCCATGTTATATCGTTTGAGTGTTCAGTGACTTCACATGGGGCACATGAATACAAAAAAAAGTATAGCTGCAGCAACAAAAAAGCTACACAAGTATCTACAGCATGGTTGGTTTCCAAATTTCAAACTAAATATCCCATGGAAGTACTGCACGAGCTCTCCCCTTCAGGCGCAACTCGATTACAGAATCCCATTTCATTCATTACAGCGCCACTCTGGCAGCCTGATTGGGCATGTAATGGCAAATCAGTGGTAAGGCAGGTAGAGTCGTCCCACTGGACCCGGGTGATGGGCTGAATGAGGAGGACTTCTTAACGCCATCTCCATTTGGACACAGCGAAGCCACGGGAGGCTGTCCGGGGAGAGAAATTGCTTGAGAGTTTCTATCACTGGAAGCTAATTTGAGCGGAGAACCAGCTTGCACGCACGCACCATCACACGCTAACAAAGGCTCCCAAGTGACAGCAGTAGGAGAGTGTGGATTAAGGACACTAAAGAGGCCCGCTATGCCTGAACACAAAGAGCTCTTATTAATTAGCCACTAATTCACACTGTCACTGAAAATCCACCTCCATTAGCAGGAAGCGCAGTACAAAAGACAAACGACAGTGGGACCAGAAGCTGAGAACAGAGTGTACCGTGAATACCCCTAAGGCTGCCTCGTGCACCCCTATGATGCCATCAAGCTCATCTTTCCTTTATGACGTCCATACCGACCGTGGGGTCCGAATAATCAGCCTTGTCATGGAGGAGACCCACATACCTCAATCAACATGACCACTGGCCAGATGCTGAGTAGAGTTTCAGTGCTAGGTTGCTGGTGATGCTCCGTGGTGCGGTCAAAGAAAGCTGCTCTCTAAAATTTGAACATTTTTTTCCAAAAAAAGAGTAGACCTCTCCCTTCAGAGGTCGTGCTGTCAGAAGCAAAGCATAGAGGGACACTTACCGGCAAAAAGAAAATTAATTATTAATAGCAAAGTCTGAATTGTGAGCTGATTTCAGAATTCTACAGAATATTCTCTTTCTACCGGTGTGACCTTGTGAATAAAAAGAGCTGAGGTTCCAGTGAAGGTCAGCAGTACCTCAGATGAGCCGGTACTGTTTCAGCAGCAGACTGTACCAGGCTACTGTGTACTGAGTCAGGCACAATAAAGCCTTTTCCAGAGTGAAATTATCTACCTGGTCTTACTCACCAACACAGCCTCACTGACACATCATTAACAGCGTAAGCAAACACACATTCTGCTCCTGCTGTGCATCCACAGCAGGGCTACCGGTGGCAGGAGGGGGCGTAGGAACAGCCCCAGAGTGGTCAGCGGCGGGTGACCAGGAGGGGGCGTAGGAACAGCCCCAGAGAGGTGAGCGGCGGGTGACCAGGAGGGGGCGTAGGAACAGCCCCAGAGTGGTCAGCGGCGGGTGACCAGGAGGGGGCGTAGGAACAGCCCCAGAGTGGTCAGCGGCGGGTGACCAGGAGGGGGCGTAGGAACAGCCCCAGAGAGGTGAGCGGCGCTGGAGCGGCGGGGGAAAGCACCGCAGCCGAAGACCGGCGGCCACGCTGGGGCGTATTACACCGCTGCAGACACAGCTTAGGCGGGTCAGCGCTAACAGAGCGAAGCACAGGCGCTCTTAGCAACGGGTGCTGATGTTCCCCAGCGAGCGACACACAGTCAGGCCTGTGCGACACGCAGTCAAACCTGTGCGACAGACACATCAGGAGCGTGGGGAAGGGATCCTCTCTCTTTTGTTGGAGAGCCCCCAGCGGGCTGAGAGGAACTTCTTCCCTGCCTGGGAATCAGCACATGCTCAGACTCATTTACACCTGTGGGTATGCAGCAGGAAACACAGATCTGCAATGGAGAGGGGGAGGAGGAGAGAAAAAGAGCTCCTGGCTCAGCCCTCCGTGCCAGTCTGCCATGAAAACACTTCCAGCCTGTTTTTCTTCCACTTGTAATGGAAAACCCACAGGAGCAGATACGAAAAAAAACCCCTGCATACCATATTTTATTTGTTTTGCCAGGATGTGAGAGGGTAAGCTGATCTTCTGATTAGTCTATAACAATAAGGCTTTCAGCCACGGGCAGTGTGCTGTTCACACATTGTGCTTTTGAATGCACCGAGCAGGCATTCTGAAGGCGGGAACAGGGCATGGCCAAGGGAGCCCAGGGAGAGGGCAAAGAGGCCCTGCCCGGGGTTTGGAAACGCGCGGACTTCCACACTTTACAGCTCACCGTGTGGGAACAAGGATCACCACCACACCCACATAGGGAGTGCGGCCTCCACATTCCCACTGGATGTATTTATATATTTATATACCTTTTTCTCTTTTTTTTGATCAAGTGAGAAGCAGCTGGGACACTGTGAACCTGAAATGTGGTATTAGCCTGGCTGTGAGTAGGCCAGGTAAGGGATTAGGGCTCATCGCTGCTTCGATCAGCATCTAACCCGCTGGGAAAGATTAAATCTCACAAGTGGCTTAAGGAATCAACCCAGCTTGGCTTTGCCTGTAATTTAGCCATCTAAGCCCCGCATTAACAAACGACCTCAAAAGCATTTATTTGTCCTTATGAGTCGTTTTTATCATTGTCTTTCTGAGAATGTGTGTATAATAGTCGCAGTTTCTGCAGAAAGTACAGGTATGCAGAATGCTCCTGTACACTTAAAATGACACCACAGAAATAAGTATTAAGGATTGTAAGTACGGCTTGCTCCTGTAACTTCTCCTCTCAATGTTTGTTTACTCAGTGAAAAATGGTGTGCCTGAGCTAGTGTATACTACCTATACTGTGTACAGCTCCTTCTATTCAAACCGCCGGGCTGCCAGACTGAGATGGGCTCCGTCTGCAGAGGAAGGGGGGCAGAGAGAGGCCTGTAATGCACCTCTTAATGCACGCTAACCTGGGTCTCAAAGTGGCTCGCCTGCCTGTTTCTCCAGCTCCTTGTGTCCCCCACTCCACTTCACTTCATTACCTGGAGCTCGACAGCAATGCATTATCATAACCGGCCGAGTGCAGCTTACTCATTTCCATAGAAACCCACCCATGAATCTCCATTTGTCCGCTGCCCGGTGCCGTTAATGCCTTCCCAGATAGCACCCCGGGAGAGTACCGGCCCACCCTGCTGCAGGTGCTGAGGAAACGGATAAAGGATGCGGACCCCAGAGGCAGCTACCCCCCTACCCCCCACCCCCCCTCGCTCCTCTCAGCTCTGCAGCGTCTCGCTTAGCAGGCTCGGCACGGCTCACCGGTCCGCCAGCACCTCGATGATATCACCCCGCCCAGGGGAGGAACCTTTTCCAGACACCCCCGACCCCCCCGAACCACTACCGCCAGGACTCCAGCCAGCACACATCAGCTCAGTGAATTCTCTGTAAAGACAAGCACAATAAACAGGAGCCTTTTCCAGCAGTGAGCCATTTCAAAGAGCTCTTCTCCGTGATGCGGAAATTAAACTGGCTGGACACTTTCCCAGGGTGCAAGATTCAAACCCTAGGCTTTTTGTGCATAGTGAAATCTTTGGTATGCGCCAAAGCGAAATTTGCGAGCCCCAAAGTGGCAAAAAGACAAATGAAAACAAATGATTAAAACTACAGTTTGAATATTACAATGCAGCCCTCTGATAATGAGAGAAAAGCAAAGAGAAAGCGAGAAACACGACAGCAAGACAGCACAGTCTTGGGCTCTGTGGGCAGGACCAGGGGCACCGTATGGAGGTGGAAAGTTAGGATGATTCCAAGGGCCCTGACAGGCAGGGGCCCTCCAAAATCCATGGCTGCACCCCTGGGCAGGACCACGACATGCAGGGACACTTTTTGTGTTAGTGTTAGTGTTGCAACCACTAACCAGAACTGTGAAGGTACGTGCTGGAAGAAAGCAAAGACAAATGAAATTCTGCTGTGTTCTTCAATCAGTGATGCCTTCTGAATGAACCATGGAACATGGGGAGCACCGAAGAGCCTTTCAACGCCAGGAGAAACCCTGAACCCTCTCGGGTGAAACTGCAGTGCCCTGCCCGCCAATATCAAAGAGCTGCTCGCCTTCACCCAACAGCCTGCTCGGTTGTTTCCCATCTTCCCCCTGCCTCTACAGGTTCAATTAGTGAAAAATCACACACATATAAATGCTAATTTCATTCTGCTCACCGCCATTGTCAGCTGGGTAGAATATGAGAAATTTTTGGGGAGGCTTGAAAATCAGAACCACACACTGGAAATCCCAGCAACACAGCATTAATTTATCAACCGTAACATCGTCAATTTATCCCAAAGAAAAATGTAATTCTCCGGAAAAGACACGCCCTTCATTCTAATGGTCATTCCCTTGCTTGTCAGCAATCAATGTGATACACCTCAAATGGCAGTCTGATAAACCTGAAAGGACGAAATGCACAGCCACCGCATGATTAATTGCACATAACTAAGCACATCATGGACTGAAAAACAGGCTTAATCTGCACCACCACCACGTGCCTGTGAGATAAACCTGTCGAGATAAACTCAAGAGCTGAATATGGGGGAGTTGTGAATGAAATGACATAAAATGACATTTACATCGCCATATTCATATTTAGACTTCCGAACTGAAAGAGCACAGGAGTTATCTGAGTATTAAATGCTGTTTGTGCGTGGCATGAAGAGCCTCTCTGTCGGCCTTGAAATACATCTATATAAAATTCAATTACAAGCGCATGCCAGAGGAGCAGAATGGAGCAGGACAGCCAGTATTCTCTCTAAATGAACCCTATCTGTGTTCATCACTGGTAACTACAAGAAAAAAAGCAATGAGATACCCTGACTGCTGTGAGCTGGTGGGGAACTCGAGCTGACAGAACAGAGTCCAGGATAACTGGGGATGCCTCCAGCATCCTGGGGAGGGGCTGGCGGTGCCAGGCCAGACATCTTTCATCTGCGTCCAAAATAAAACCCTCACTCGAGCAGTCATCTGCGCGGCACAGTGTCACCTTCTGCAAGAGCGCCGATTCACAAATATTATCATAGTCATCAGAAAAACATCAGGCGAGACGGACACTGCAGGCCGACGCGACAGGATCACACACACCCATGCTGACATTTCTGGGCAAAAACAAATTTAGAAAAGAAAAAACACTTCAAGGCTAGCCTCACGCAGATTGTTCAGTTTGTGTTTCAGCTAGCTGTAAAGCACACAGGATGCAACGAAATGCAGTCAAAAGCCAACGCTTGCCTATGACACTGCAGCAGCAGAAGTTTTTGGGGGCCCAAAATCGGATGTGCAGGCCTGCTCAGTGCACTCTGGCAGCGGCTAAGTGACCTGCCGCTCCAGGGTGGAACAAAGATCGAAGAGCAGCCATTGGCTGAGAGTCAGAGGAATGGACAGCCAGTGAAGGCAAAGAGCCCTGTTCTCCTCCTGCGCTACAGGTGTGAAGATAATTTAGGATTTTGCATAATTGGCGTATCTGTTCAGGTCTAGTACCTCCTGAACTTGTGGTGGTGGGGAAACTACGGAGTCATGCTGTGTCACTAGGATGCAAGTATAATTACTGCTTCCAGCTGCGTCCATCAGTGACTGCGCTGGCCCAGGTCACACGGTCGATGCTGCGTCTACACGCCACGCACGCCGTACAGTAACCGATGATGAGGTCTGCCGTCGCTAATAGGAGAATGAGCTTAAATATTCATGAGACAGCGACCTGACTATGGGAAGGCATTGTGTGTTCTAGCCACACACACTGGCACCGATCCACACGTTCTGAGCCTCACTTTACACTCAGTCAACACTCATTATGAAAATCAGACATGACAAGATCTCCTCATCGCCACGCTGATTCAGAACAGGCTGCTCCAGGAGCCTCCGTGTAAGTGCTATGCCAACAAAGTGGGTGTGAGAGTGTGTGTGTGTGTGTGTGTGAGAGAGAGAGAGAGAGAAAGAGACGGTTGTAAAACAACCCTGTGAAGGAAACTAACTGCTTAACATAAATGTTCAGAAGCGGAAGAAGAAGGTGTGCACAGGGGAGGAATAGCGCTTCACAGGAATGGCAGAGAAATGTGAGAATGACTGTGGAGACCGGGGAGGAGAGGCTGTTCCAGAGACCCCCCCCCCCCTTGCAACGAGCCGTATCGCTCCCCAGGCGCCACAGTCTGAACCTCGTTTACCACACACCTCAGGACCTGCATACAGCCCAGGTCTGAACAGCCAAACTATCTTCCACTTCTCACATCATTGGTTATTACAGAGCCCGGTATGCACACACACACACACACACACACAAGCACACGCATATACACACACACACACGCACGCACATGCACACACACACAGACACACAAGCGCACACACACACACACACACACACACACACACACACTTGCAGAAGGAAGGATCCCACGTTACTCTTTAACAAACTCTAGCCTGCGCCTCCCCTCCCTTCCTGCTGAGTGTGACCCTGCACAGCTCTCCGGTTTCACACAGAACTTTTAATAAAAACACAGTAAATTTTACACGCCACACCAGGAGCTGGCTGAGGCAGGGACCGCCTGTTAATCTTCTTAATACCGGTACCGGCCAAAGACGGGGGGTGAAAAATCACAGGCCATTAACATTGATAAGGGGGCTTTTCTGATGGTTTCAAAATCATTTCTGAAAATTGCCAGCCCCCACCACCCGAGCCAGTTTCCTGAAATTGCCCATTTTCAGGCAGTTTTAAAACTGCACTGATTAACAATAAAGGATGGAAGTGGAGAGTCCTGGCCTCAAAATGGGTTTAAAAGAGAGGCCCGCAATCTAAGCACGAATCGAGCCTTGGGCACCAGAATCGGAGTGTGCCTGGGCAGGAAAAGGGGGGGCGTGGCAACGTGTACGCGCATCGCAGAGAGTGCGCCTAAAACTGCGTGCAGGGACGCGTACGGTCCGTCCATCTACTGACACCGACAAACTGACAGGGGGATGTGTCTATATTTTGAGTTCTCATGGCTGTAGTGGTTTTAAACACTGTTGTGAGAAGCTGGTGTGTGGGGGAAATGCTGGTGTTCTCAGAGCAGTCAGCAGGGCCCTGCGATTACCATACAAATGTGAAAGTCAAGGACAGGCACGCGGGGAGAGGGATTTACATGAGAGAGTGAACGTGTGGCGAGCGGCGTGTGCGGCGTCTCTCCGGGCCGGCGGCGGCGGCAGGGCTCCGCAGAGGCGGCCGCTTTGAGGTTCAGCGGCGGGGATGAACTCGGGAGCCGCGCCGCGCACCTCGCGCCGCTAATGAAGCTGTCAGGGACGGGAGCCCGCAGTGGGGCCGCTGCAGAGCCCCCGGAGGCAGGGCTGTGAAATTACCACCGCCGCCGTCACAGCCCGCCAAGGGACCAGGGCTCCACTGCCCCCCGACAAACCCCCACCCAGCCCCCACCCCCGCCCCCAGCCCACTCCAACCCCCCCCCCCCCAATCACCCAGGAAGGGATGAATAATCTCACCACGCTCGCTCTGCAAACACATTACCCTGCGCTCATACCGCTGGTGCGCAAGCAAATATTACACGCGCAACGAGATTTAACCGAGGAATGAAGACGAGACGAGAGGAGAGGACACCGCTCCGGAGCCTGGAGGTTCATTCGTATGCAGTGTCAATCTGCCGGGGCCCATACATTATTCATCCCTTTTATTGACTGCCGTGGAATTCTATTACGGGGTCTCTAATTTTCACCCAGACCGCAGCGGCAGCTACCCCCGTCGCCGCCGCCACCTCAGAGAGAGGCGCGTGGAATTCCAAAACGCATCGCAAATTCGACAATGCAGCTACAAAGGCGGTAATCCTCGTCTTATGTGTGATCTTGAAAAACGCACAGAGCTTCTATAGACCACTTTGCCAGAGCACATGTGCATAACTGATTACACTTATGATTTTTTAAAAACGAGAAGCAATTTTGTCCTGCACTTACACATATGCGCTTTCTGTTCCGTTGGAAAGAACACAGACGAGTATGGTGAGTCAGTGCTGGTATTACTGCTTCTGAGGTACCGTTTCACACGGACATGTACACATCCGCACCAGCAGGGGGTGCTCTAACAGACGGACACAGACCACGTCAAGCTGAGCGGATTTTTCAAATCAAGATCTTTGAATGCCGGCTGTAGTGAAGGTCAGAACGTCCTTGGGCGTTCATCACCACTCAAGGTTGTGAAGGCCAGCTTTGAAAGGAGAGGTCAGCTTCAGACACATCCCACACAGCCAGATGTTTGAATGGCAGTACAACACAATGCCTTACAGAGCAGGCTACTGCCAAGTCATGCACTGTGCAGGCGGACTTTCATTAACATTTCAGAGAGAAGAGACTGCTGAGCTCTTCTGTCTTCAGGAGTGTCTCTAGGGGTCGGGGGTCGCAGGTCGGTGATAACCAAGAGCCTGCCATTTAAAAAAAAACAACCATATTTCTTGTAGCCAAATTTTCCAGATAAATTTCCAGAGGGTGGCAACAATGATAGTCTGAAATATTCAGACATATTTGTCTGAAAACCAACTGACTGTGGATGGAAAACTGCTTTCTGCTGAAACCACTTAAATGCATTGGCACGATAAGCCGAGGGACGGCAGCAGGGGGGGTGGAGGGGGGGTAGCACTAGTGTTTCGTTCTCCCGGCTCATTTCTTTCTGGCACCATCTCTCAAGATCCGGATTCCTCGTTCATCAGAGGCTCTCATTTCTCCGCTGTCATCATGTTGGAGAGATTGTTGAAGAAAAGACAGGCGGTGTATGTGCGCGTGGAGGTTTGAGCACCCTCCAGATTTCACCACAAAGAGCTCGGCTTGGACCAGCAGCCCTCAGGAGCTCTGCCTCTACGCAGATGGACGCCTCACCGTCTCCACATGGGCCTGAGCCATATATCCACGATAAAGACCCAGACGCAGCAGCAGATACATTTTTTTATGGTTAATTATGCAGCCACGAGACCGATAAAATCAACATCTGCTCTTGTGCAGCCTCAGCAGAAATATCAATCTTCCAGCTTTACACACAGCCAGCGACCTTCAAACCACTGCCTGCCTTCTTAGTTGACCTTTCGGAGAGCACACACATACACGCACACACGCACGCACGAACACACATACACACGCACACACGCACGAACACACACACACATGAACACATGCACACACGCACACACGCACGAACACACGCACGCACGCACGGACGCACGAACACACGCACGCACACACGCACGCACGCACGCACGCACACACACACGCATGAACACGCACGCACGCACGCACGCACGCACGCACGAACAGCCCAGGTTAAAAAAGCAAAGCTCCTGTGTATATACCCGGAAAGGCGCACGTGTGCGTGCACCACCATATCTTCACAGAGGGATTCACACGTCTATACCACACAGGTCACTGCCGCCATCAGCCCGTGCTTTTACAGGGATCACAGCACAGGGTGTCAGCTCTCTCCCTCCCTCTCTCTCTCTCCCCCTCTCTCTATCTCCACCCCCCCCCCCCCATCTCACTGCAGTCTTACCCAAGGATATCCGGCTCAAGCCATTTACAGTGCACCTAGGGCTGTGCTTTTACTTGCAATTACGTTTTAACAGGTGCATCTAATTGGACCACAACATAAATGTGAAGCCTTATGGAGGAAATTCACTATTCGAAAACTAGCCGTAGGCAGAGAGTTCCTTCAGCCACAACAAGCATCAGCACGGCCATTACAATCCAGATAATGGGATGCTTTGTGAGCGCACAACATAACTAAGGGTCTCTGTAAGTTCCTCACTCATAAAACTACCTTCAGTAAAATGCAGGGAATTTGAGATAAAGGCCGATTTTTCTGCCTGTGCTAGAATGTGCGAGCAGGGAGGTGAATTGAGATGGACTTCCACGCAGGGCTTTGGCACACCACTATAACACCGCTACACGCACGGCGCGTCTGCTCCAAAGAGGCCCGGCTTTCAACTGCCGTCTGCTAATTGGAGTCCCCAGACATACCCCGCCAATCTGTCCCTCACCCCCATCCCAATTACACGGCGCCGGCACACTCGCTCCCTCTCCGTGCCGTCTCACAGAGAGACCACGCAGGGCTCCCCCTCCGTGCCGTCTCACAGAGAGACCACGCAGGACTCCCTGCTCCTCGCGCTCTGAAGGAGAGCACGAGAATCTCCCTCCTAATACAGTCCGTGTCAGCGCATGCATGATCTCCGCTTAAAATCGCCTCAGTGAAGAGAGAGACACCCCTTCAGTTTGGCACATCCTGAGTAATTAACAGAGCCACAGCACAAAGATCCGTTCGGCAGGGATATTAATATTCTGGGCGATGAGAAGCATATGTTACCATTACTGCAACAAACTACAGTCAATACAATGAAGATGATTGATTTTCCTGCTCAATCACACCCCCCCCAAGCCACATTCTCATGACTAAAATATTGAAGTCTGGTTCTGTGAGAGCAGGTGTTACCACAGATATTCTCTCCACCAGGCAGATATTCTGCTCTGTGCTCCTTCAGTCCTCCATACTTCCTTATCTGGGAGACTGAGATGCAGAACATGGCTGCTTGCGCTGCCATACTCAGGCCCTAACCTCCTACTGGATCAGCTCACCAGTGCGCAGTCCCCAGTTCCCGGAAAGTTTTAGCTGCAGAGTTACACTTAACAGAGAAACTCAGCACCTCATGCTTGAGCACTTAGAGCCATCACGGAGACCGGCTGTGCGTATGAGCAGTCTCCAGCTCGTTAGCCGTTAGCGAGGTCATGCGGTGCGGTGCGTTCAAACAGTGGACTGCATTCAATGACTGCCATTACAAAGGCTGCGCTAACCTGCGCTAACCTGTGATCACTTCAGCCCAGCTGCGCAGGCCCACAGTTCCCCGCGAAGCCTTCTTATGTGCAATAATAATAACACTAACAACAGCAAGAAAAACTATCGCCATCATCATAGTCATTAGAGCTTATACTTAGAAAGCACTTTTCATCAACCCGGAGAGGCTCGGCTGTGCGTGTGAGAGGTGCTCCAGGGCGTCGTTTAGAGCTCGGTGTTAGCGGAGGTCAGCGGTGCGGTGCTGTTTACTAAAATCAGGTGATGACTGATTCCCAATGGAACTGGGACGGGCGCAGGGGGACACCCCGACTCTGATGACCAACCCTGATTTGGGAGGAGAGGGGGAGGGGTGTCTACGGGCAGCAGTCGCTCTCTCACCTCTCTTCGATCGGCTTATCTCCCAACATCCACCTGACCTCCGGGGCGGGGAACCCCGTGACCACGCAGGGCAGCAGCACGTCGTCCCCGACCGCCTTCGTCACCGGGCCCGGCTGCTGCAGGAACTCCAGCTTCCTCTCCACCTCCGTTTCTGCAGGGCGAAAAAACAACAGGATCCTGTTTCACAGCTCTCAGCTCCACTGTGCAGAACCGAGTCTGGCTTTCTACAAATGAAACATCCAAGGCCCCATTATGGGAGCTGACGCTGCCAAATTCTCACCACAGCACCCCCGCTGGATTAGAGAGGTCATTACACCGAGAAGCTGAAAGGGAGCCATTCTCACCCTCATATCTCACATCCTGTACTACTGCTGCCAAAAAGTGTCAGTTTTTCCTCTGCTCCTCATCAAATTTCTTTAACAACGGGCAGAAAATCCTGGTGCTGGCACAGAGAGGAAATGAACAAACACATTCTGCCCTCTCAATGTCTCTACAGGAGATAGATACGGAGAGGCTGAAGCTAAACTCGTCATTTATGACCTCACTCCCAAACTGAGAGCTTAACGGCTTCTGTAAATAAAAGAGTTCCTGACACAACAGAATTCTGCGGACTACTCCAGGAGTGATTCACGGACCTGTCCGAGATAACTTACACACTCGACGCCCCCAGTGCGCTACTTCGCTCAGCGTGGGAGCTCCTGCCAGCCGGGACACAGCTAAATCTTTCAAGCCCGCATTCACGGAAAGGACGGACTGTGAAACTAGTCTTCAGCTTCTTAAAATGTCTGCAGACCAGCCCAGCTTAATGTGATGAACACCGTAAGTAAGAGCCAGTGTCAGAGGTATTCCAAATGAACCCCATCAACTGAATTTAGATTCAGATTAGTTTAGCACTGGTGTATAAGAAAATAACGTTAAGGGGGCAGACATGAGTGCATCACCAAAAGAGGCACGGCACCACTTTTCTACACCAGATACAGTGAACAACAGACACGAGAATAGCAGCCAGAGCTAGTCAGGTTTTAAAGGAAGCTTATCAGTGCTCTCAGAAGAGGCCTGCTTGTGAAGCGTCACCCTGCTTCTGGAAAGATCAGGAATGGCTCAGACAGCGAAGCAGTACACTTCGACCGTGTTTAAACCGAGTCTGAGCGGTAGAGCCCCCCCTGACCCCCCCGTGTGGACCGTACCTTGCAGGACCTGCAGCTCGGCCTCCTCGCTGGTCTTGACGGGGCCCAGGCTCTCCAGCACGCAGCGGTAGGGGCCGGCGTCGGCCTCCGAGGCGTTGCTCACCAGCAGGCCGCCGCCGGGCAGCTGCACCAGCCGCCGGCCCAGGCCCAGGGGCTCCTTGTTGCGCTCCCAGCGGGCGAAGGGCGCCAGGTCTGGGTTCACATCGCACGCCATCACCACGCTGTCGCCCTGGCGCACCGACGACGCCTCCGGCTGGCTGGAGAACCGCGGCAGGCCTGGGGGAGAGAGGGGCGCAGAGAGGGGGTGAGGCCCGGGCGCACTGGGAGGGTGGAGGGGGGGTCAGGGTTCACAAGGCCCATAATGCACAGACCTATTGGATTTAACTTAGCAGAATTTATTACACTTTATTAATCCCCAAGGGGGAATTCACATGCCTACAAGCAAAATTCATGTAGATACAATGAGAGGTAACTGGCTGACGTGCCTGAACTAATCAAAATCATTTGCTCGCCACAGAAGAAAGAAAAACAATGATTGCTTCACAGCGGGGAGCATATGATAACACTCTCCCATGTCATGAAGGTTTCACAAAGCGTCGCATCTCACGGCCACATGAGGGCGCTACCCAAAGACCTGCCGTCAGGTCACTGTCTGACACAGGAACAGACAGAGTAAGAGACACAGTGCCTTTAACAGACAGGTACAGACACCAGTGAGCGCACTAATAGCACACGGTTCAGCCCTAGAAGCGAGCATATCTGTGCAGCACGCGCGCATCAACACTAATTAAAGCTAAATCCATAGGCTGCTTTGTCTTTCATCCCACAGTAATTACCGGCTCACCGCTGGTAACAGTTGCTTTGATGACACATTTTTGCAGTTCCTAGCCAGAAAAACTGGGTCTTTTGTTCCTGATAAGAAAAGAAAAAAAAAGTGAACACCGTCACACAGACACTTGAAAACTTAGTTTCAAGACATCTAAAAAAAAAAAAAAAAAAAAGAAATTTTTTTTCAAGTGTCAATGTGATGGTGTTCAGTTTTTTTTTCTCATACAGACTTAGGTCTTTCTCTCTCTCTCTCTCTCTCTCTCACAGTTGGATCTGATAAACACCCCTCCAAGGGGTGAGCAATGGCGGCTGTGGGATAAGCCACACTCGAGACTTTCTCCGGGCAGGAAGGGCCTCTTCTGTCACCACGTCCATCACAGAGGATCTAATGCGCCCCCCCCACCCCCTCCTCACCCCCCCCCAACACACAGGGAGCAGAAACGTGGGGGGAAGGGGGGACTCTCAAAAGTAAACCTATAACTAATAACCGCACAGCCAAGAAAAACTACACCGGCCCCCAGGACTGCCCCACTCCTAGCTCTTCTGTAAAAAGTAATAAAAGTGTGTCAGCTGCATAGCGTGTAGGTTGCTGTAGAGTGTAGCGGAGCCAGTTCTGTGTGGGGTCATACGCGCGCCTCGTGCATACTTGGGTAAATCATTTCTCGTCTCACCCACTTCCGTGTGGGAGATGTGGGGTGGGGGTGGGGGGGTCATTGGTAATTTTGAAATGCACAAATGGAGCTCGGTCAAATTATTTCAATAGGAAGTTGGGCGCATTGCCTGCGATACGAGGGGCCTCCAGCTGAGAGAGTCCAATGGCAGGCAGTAAAACCTGCCGCAGTGCTGGGGCCGGTGCATTTACAGTGAGGAAGGGACTTGGGGACGTAATTAAATGCTGCGCGAATGGCGGTGGGGGGGGGGGGGGGGGGTTTGCAGGGGGCATTCGCTCAATTTTCATCACCTGGCTGAATGAGGCCTGGAGATGCAGCTGTGTGTCTGCACAGCGCTGAGAGAACTGAGCTGCTCCCAGGAGCCGGGGAGCCTGAGTTCACACTCCTGTTGCGTGTTCCGATACTGCACTGTGGATGGGAGATGCTAAACTTTCCCATGAAACTGACTGGCCTTAATCCCAATTCACACCTAGTCAACCAGACAACTCCTCATTTTCCACCCCCCCACGCAGCAAAATCTATCATGCGGCACTGTAACACTGATTGTTTCCTGCACTACAGCATCCATCGTCCCCTGCACTACAGTATCCATCGCCCCCTGCACTATGATACCCATCACCCCGGCACTACAATACCCATCGCCCCTGCACTACACATTACCCAGCACCCATGCACTACAATACCCATCACCCTGGCACTACAATACCCATCACCCTGGCACTACAATACCCAGCACCCCTGCACTACAACACCCATATCCTAAGCAGTGAGGGGGTCAGAGCACGAGGGAGGATACACAGTATGATCCCATCAGCAGCTGAAAGCATGCACAGCGACTGGCACCACCTCTGCCCTGACCCCCAGGGGCTCAAACCTGCTTCACAGCGCCAGTCACATCCCCAGGAAAACCACGACCCCTGGCCCCGCTCCTCATACCCCGAGCGGTGGAGATAGCATCACCTGGGCTGCTGCTAACAGAGCCCGCATTATCCGCCTCCTCAGCCCTCTGTAATTAAAACGCTGAGCGGGGCCAGGCGGAGCGCACTGCAGCCTTTTCTAATCTCCAAATAAAATTCCACATCTCCGGCCCTTCAGAGAAATGCAAACATTTTCAAAAGGTTATTCCATCTATTCTTTCACCTAAGTGCAGGCTGAGTTTCTTTTGGAAAGGTGGAACATTGCTCAAAAAAAAGGCGAGAAAAAACACACCACTTCTTCTGAAGTACCTCCTGAGAAGAAATAGGCTGTTCATTCGCTCCTGTTACGGAGTAATGAGCCCGAGTTCTGCACGAAGCACCACGTCTCCCTGGCGATTTACAGCAGCGGAGCAGCAACTCAGGCAGGAGAGCGCGGCCCTCTCGCTGGGGCCAGGGCTTCACCCAGCGGCCAGCAACCCCTCCCACACTTCTGCACTGGCCCTTCCGGGGTCTCAGGCTCGAACGCATCGACAGAACAATCAGAGCTCATTAGACAAACACCTGACGGACACCATCACCGTGGACAACTAGGAATTCGCTCCTGTCCACTGGAATCAGGAACCTCTGTCAGTTACACGCATGCTGCAGTAAAAAGCAATGCAGCCAATACAAGTTATAAGGGGCACGGGAGAGAGCGGAGAGGGGCTACTCAATATGAGCAATGAGAACTGCAAGCCAGAGCAGAGGACCCAAAGATGACCAGCCTCTGTGCTCCTGCACCAAGTAATTATGGGTAGTGTTGTGGTTGTATATGCAGCTCGGTACATTGTGACTCAAACTCCAACCATTTCTCCATTTCCTTAGTAGTCTCTAACAGACTCTGGTCACAACATTTCTGTCAGTGTTCAAATGCTATCTTTTGAAAAGGGGGCAGCTGGCAGAAACTGAGGGGGTATTCTGGGGTGGACGGGTCTCTCCTCCCCTGCAGAGAGCCCACTCGGTTACTGCCGATCTCTCTATGTGGGTGTGCCAGAGAGGGCTTTAATGGGAAAGCAGAGAACAAGACAGGGAAACTCTTAAAACTTCTGGAATATTTATGGGCCCGATAGCCTTTCCATCACACTGTTCTGCTGTAGTTTTTAGTGCAGATTCCCAAGTGTCATAACTCTGCCAGCCAGGAGTTACAGGGGCTGTTAAGCATCGGTATGAGAACATAAATCTGCCTCGGCGAATGCCCCGGCCCAACACCGGCGGACTGGCCAACCACAGGGCGCCACACGGGCCCTCTGCACGTTAAAGCGAGGCTCTGCAGGGGGCGACACCAGCCTCTCAAAACCAGAGCCTGCCTCTCGTTTCCAGGCCCTTCCGAAACACATCACAGCCCAAGCCTGCCTCCACCCCAAATGAGGCCATATTCCCGCTTATTTCACCCAATCAGAAAAAGCCATTCTCCCTCCATTAAGGGGAAGATTTAGGTCATCTGCGGGAGCTAATAAAGTCATGACATGGCCCAGTTCACTTTAAAGCCAGCTTCAGAATGACACCATGTCAGCTTTCCCGTGCTGTGCATATTTAATGACTGTTACATTCACTGCTAAATACTTTATGAGAAAGACAACCTGGATGAGCTTTTTTTCCCCTTTTACTCACACCTACAGTTCTTGAGCAAATAACAGAAAATGGAAGCTGGATGAAATTCACTGAACATGGATATAAACCACAATTACTTTGGAGGCAACATTTCACATGCGTGAGCCATGTAAAAATGAGAACCCAAACAAATACCAACCACAAATACTGCTAACATGCAGTATACAAAGCACGAAGGCATGCCTGAGACTAACATCCCTAAATTAGCTGGAATATTGACTGAACATCTAAGCTCATCTGAAATGGCATATACAGAATACGACACTGGGATATTTGGAAACTCTTAAAGGGAATTTTTGAATATTCCAGTGGAACATTACACACATTGCAAACACTGTTATTGGGGCAAAGTCACTGGGATGATAGTTTTTGCATGCTTCGCCATATTGGAACTCAATAAAGGGGAGTCTTATCCGCCAGTTCCGTCTTGTCGGCAGGGAAAAGATGCCGGCACCCATGCAACAACATGAGCACGACCTCTTAGACACGCGACATCGCACACAGGAGGGCGGGTCCTGCTCGTCTGACAGACGGCCGTAACAAGCCTACGCCTTGGAAGGAGGGTGGGCTTAATCACTAATACCACCCGTGTCATCCTCACAAGCTGGATATTACTGCTCTCCGTAGGTGTGGAGAGGCTCGCAGCTGCTGCACTCATGATTAATAAACAGTTTGGGCGTGTCTCTCCACGATACGCCTGAGCAGGGGGTCGACCAAATGTGACGAAACCCAGAAACGGGGCGCAGATGCAGTGACCCGCCTGCTCTCCTCTGGCTTTAATGAGACGGACCAATAAACAGCCCCATTCTGGAGTAGCGGTGCATGCCAATGACCACCGAGCATGTAGAACATAGCAGTTAGTCTGCAGCAAGATATATGGCACATAATGGCGGTGCTATAAATTACACACACCATATTGATTCCTTCAGTCTTCTAGGAAATGCAAATAGAGGGGGGAGGACACCATTTTCCCATGTTCACATGGGCAGCTAATCAGCTAACGACCGTGTGAACGTCATGTAAGAAAAACATATTAGCCATTTAACAATCAATCAGTCATAACATTTACATCACCCTCATTTTTTTCAAATTTTTTATTTTTTTTGCTCAGGAGAACCACTTACCTGCGGAACCCTTTTTATAATGTTCTATCCCTTTATATGGAGGAAACCCTACTGAATCAATTCAGGTTCCTGACTTGCTTACGCGCAAGATAGGAGGTCAACTTCAAACGTTCTGGTGGCAAGCCAAGTTCCTTATCGGCGTTGCCACCCTGACGCGTTGCAGGCATCACAAGCAGCATTTCAGGCGCCTGATTAGATCTTCCTCTCCGGAGAAATTAAGTGATCAAGGGCTATTTATTTAGCTCTAGAGCTAAGCCTGTGAAACCGGCCCCGGGGGAGGGGGAAGTGCTTCCAAAACATCCAAATAAAAGTACAATAAAAACAGTGTGGTCAAAGCTCCAGGGCTGCTCCGCTTTGGTCCCGGAGAGCCGCGGGGCCTGCACACAGCTTTTCCAGGTCACACTCATAACATCTGACTCAACTAATTACCGTCTTTACGGTACTGTACCAACATAGCAACCCTTCCCCAGCTCTGGGTGCGCTAGTGGTTTAAAGTAAAATAGAACACAAGGCGGTGGGTGACATACTGTGCTTGCATACGAGGCGCTCCTTAGCCTTTCATGGCTAAACCATCGCCCTCTGTTGGGAGGCAGGAGTAACTGCACTCAAAGGGGGAAGCGCACAGTTGAATGCAATAAAAGAGGAGGGTTGGCTATAGAGGTACAGAACCTAAACTATGGGTGCAACAGGAGCCTCTCACTGTGGATGGAAACCTATGACCTTCAGGGCCAGAGCCCAGCGCTCAGGCCACAAGACCACCCAGCCCCTCAGTGTAAAAATACACATAACATGGCACAGGTATAGTACTGCACACAGACATGACATGACATCAGGCAGCATGTAAGGTCTCTCACTGTTACACAGAGAGAGTACAGGAAAACAAGGGTGCCAGAGGAACTCATGGGTGTTTCCCATCTAAACTCAAACCTGAGGCAGCCCCGTGTCCAGGAGTTAAATAAATACACAAGAGAAAAAAAAGGCTCCGGAACTTTACAAGGAATGAAAAATAAGCAAAGTCTCAAGTCGGAAAGCAATGCAGGATGGAGTGTTCCTCGTTCCTCGTTCCTTTCTTCCTCGTTGCAGCAGATTCGGGTCGAGATGGAGGACACACTGAGCACCAAGGCCCCCTGCTCCGAGGTGCCCCTCACAGTGCCTGAAAATGGGGCCCTGTCCAGAGGTGTCCCTCACAGTGCCTGGAAACAGAGCCCTGCTCCTGTCTGTTCACAAGGAGAGCACACAGCAAGATCACGCGAAACGTGCGGAAATTCACCAAAATACATTTCCAGCACAGCGCAATTCAACCTCCCTCGAGGGGTGGGGAGGAAGGGGGGGGGGGCGTGTTTGTTCTGCGAGCTGCGGAGGGGAGGGGGCGGGGGAACGTTTAATTTACCCCTCAGAGTTCCACTCATTCCACGGTGCCACAGCACCGCTCCAAGAAAACAAATCAAAACTAAATTACGTGCAATCCATCTAGACAAAGCAGAGACAGATAAGGCCGTGCGACTGGCAGTTGGGCATTGTAATATCAATCTGGCCTCCCCAGCGGCCCGGCAGATGAGCTGGGTAATATCAATCTTCACTCCTTTGACGGACGGGCGGACGGGCGCTTCCCGGGGGCACAGAGGAGGGCCCCCAGCGGGGAGCACGACGGCACCATTGTTTACGGACGGGAACGCGAAACGCGAATGCGAAACGCTGCGGGCCGGTTGCCAGAGAAACCGTAGGACCCGGAACGCATGTGCCAACGTTCACGAGAAGGCGTTTCGCGAAAAATCATGAAAACTAAATTACAGAGCAAAGGCAAATAGATTTTGAAATGGTCAATTAACCACTCGCTGTTTTGTCAAAAACACCCTTTACAACAAACAGAATAAAACCAGCTTTATGCAAATGGCTTCCCGGGGTTCCAGACATCTCGAGAGCGGGCCCTCGGCAAACAGCTGACGAGTGGAAAGTCCTCTAAAAACATCTCACTCCGGCGGGGGAAGAGAGGCTCTCCATTTTATTTGGATGGGTTTTCTTCCGCCCTATTTAAGGCTTTCTCTGGGTTCATATGGACTGAATTAAATCAGAAACATGCAAGGGCGGGTTGAACAAGTTACCAACAAACAGCCTCTCCCTCAGAAGAAAACACTGTACTAAACGTTTACAAACTGTATTTATGTGTATAACTGGATATAAACACATACGCATACACAAACATAAGAGAGAGAACAATAGCTGTTGTACATTCAGAAATGATGCAAACGCTGCATCGTGACAAGATCCACAAGATGAGAATTTTTAGTTTAAATATGGTTTGCCTGAACGTATCTATACCGCAGCAGAAATGCCGCAGGTTAAATTAGATTACCTCCTATGTGTCCACTGTGCCAGAGTGATATCAGGTGAGATCAGTGCTAGATCAAACTTTTCTCCGATGTGATATAGTGTCTAATCACCCAGGCAATATACTGCAGACTGGTTTATTGATGGACACAATATTCCATCCTCATATAAGCACCACAGTTATAAATCAGCGATGCATTTTCAGTACCCTTTCTTTAACGAAGCGAGTAAGAGCTGGGGGCTGAGGCACACACAACGGTAACCAGTCAACTCCCCAACCTTCCAACTGCACCCGACCCAGCCACCCACCCACCACTTTGGAAGTGGCATTTTCATTAGGGGAAATCGAGTTTACAGTGAAACAATGCTAATTGCATTAAGTTTAAGCAAGTTAAACAGTTCTTATTTTACCCCGCGGAACTTGGCTTGTTCTTTGCCCGTTTCGTGCTCTGACCTTCCTCGGAGGTCGTTGCCAGGGGAGACTGCATCGCCACGGGAACCGTGCGACTGCACTGCAGGGGGCACTGATAACAAGTGCTCACAGGACCCGGTATCCCGTTATCAGGCCGGGGGGAAGGGGGACGGGGGGGGAGGGCGGGCTTTATGGGGGCTCCTTGGCAACGCACAACAGGGAACACTTGGGCAGCCAGCGGGGTCGGCCAGCGAGACCGCCTGTCAATCACCGACACTCCGGTCGCCACACAAGACAAAGCCCCACAGAAGCAGACCGGGGCCATTGTGGAGCATGTCCCACCCCCCCATACCCCCCCCCCCCCTCGCCTTTTTATCAACACCTTCTCTTTACGGAGCGCTGCCCCGCTGCTGCAACAGGCGGCCAGACAAACCAACGCGCCGCGCGGCCCTGCGGATGATGGATGGGCTGAGCGAAGTGTGAAGAGGAATAACCGATCGCAATCCCGACCCCCCCCACCCCCCCATCCCCACCCCCCGCGGCCAAACTTCCCCCTCTCCTGTCACTGCCTGCCGCGAGGCTGCCTGCCTCTTATCAGGAGGCCTGTGCATCTGCAGATCCTATCTGCCACCTCCACCAAGGCGCCGGCTGCACCCGACAACTCCGCCACGATTGAGAAGATGTTAACACATGAGCGGGGGGGCGGGGGAGAGGAAAAGGGGGGGGGGGACGGGAACCTCCACGCCGAGTAACACATTTATATGAAAATGATTGCAGGGACCGGTGTGAGGGGGGCTGCTAAGCGGGACAGCCCTGGTGAGAGATTAGGGGGTGACTGAGCTGCGCGTGTACAGGGGTGGACTGTCCCACCCCACAGACCAGCCGGACAAACACAGGAAGCGGCCGGTAGACCCCGGCGCTCCGGTTCGTACGCAGCCTATCCGTACGCACACCGCCATCACCTGGCGGCCAGTCCGACCTCACTTCCTGTAAAGGGGCTGTGCACATCGCCATGGAGACTGACCCGTGTCACTGAGACCGATCGCATCGGCGAGACAGAAAGAGCCTATTGGCCACCGCCCCCTCAGGCCGCAGCCTGCTCTACACCCCGCTCACACCACACTTATTAAGGATGGTTAGGAACACACACCACGCCTTTCAGCAAGTACTGCATTACACATTCACGGATGGGGGAGGGACAGACGAAAAAAAACCCCTACAAACAGATTTATGTGCTGATGAGTCGAAAATGAAGTGTGACTGCACTATCTGGGGAAGGAATGGCAGCGAAACACAGGTATTCACTGCCATACGGGGGAGGAGGGGGGAGGAAAATGGAAAAGGGGGGGTGAAGGGAGGAAGAGGTAGAGGGGAAAAAGAGGACAGCGGAATGAGATAAGAGCACGAGAGAAAGAAAGGAGCACAGCAAGATGCAGTCAGACTCAGACAAAGAGAGACACAAAGAGAGAGAGACAGTGAGTGGTGGAGCACAGAGGAGAAATATACACACAGAAAAACCGAACAGGAGAAACGGACAAAAAAAAAGCAATAACGCAATGTACCAAATCCGCCAAAATTAAATTAAACGTAATTACATTTTTTTCAATTATTTATTTCTCCAACTATTTATTTCTTCATTTAGTCCATGGCATTTGCTAACATGTTAATGGGTGCTGTCAGTCACAATCCCTGCAGGTAGTGTCAGATCCCACTGGCTAACAGAAGAAGAGCTTGATTAAGTATGCTGAAAGTGGAAAGAAATGGGAATATGTACAGTTCATTTATTGAGGATTTTGAAAAGGCTAATCATCATGCGTGCCAATCAGTTTAATGGCTGTGTTGTGTTGACGAGGTCCTGATGCGTTTTAAGCTGAGAGTTTAGGGCAGATTTGTGTTCTTTAATAAGACAGCCCGCTGAGGAAGTGTACCAGCGAGGCTCACAAACATTTCAAATTCCAGTAAATCTTTTCTGCGACCACCTCTCATGAACACGCTAATGCATGCTAAAATGCTAATGCATGCAAATATGCAATTATCATGATGTCTCTTCTGAAGGCCGCTCTACATTATCTGCCCTAAAGTTGGAGGGAAAAAAAATTTCATAAAGAAATAAAATACAGAAAACATCCTAATGCATTTATACATTTCACCTTTTAATCTATTTATTTATTCTGAAAATAAATTGATAAATAATTCACAATGATTTTTTCAATTCATTTTTATATTATTTTTTTTATTTAAGGTCTGGGCCTCCGGGTGAAATTTTCAAAAAGCACAGGCAGTGAAAATTATGAAAAGGCATCTGATCCCACACAGAAGGCACTTCAGAGGAGAATAAAAACAAAAATTTAACGAAATAAAAATTAGCACCAATGCGCAATCAAATCGGTTGCTTTTACCCAACCTGCACTGCACACGACATCCTCACGGGATTCAAGCAGTCAGTTTGACCGTGAGCTCAGACAGCGCGGCTGCATAACGCTCTTCAGAAGTCCTTTTCCATTTGCTCTGGAGGGACAGTGACAGCCCAATCCACGCTATCTGGAGATGTGCGAAATCGAAGCCGGTCCCGGAGAGACAGCCCTGAGGACAATGGGGCTGAAACCAGCTCCTGTAATTCCATATGAGACAGGAAGTGCTCCCTCCCTCAGAGCTGCACTCCCGAAACACGGCAGGCCTGTAGCCGTTAGCAACAAGAGCCAGATTCGTGTACGCGGGGTGAGCCGATTACAGACGCAAACTTGGCGCCAACATCAAATCTCACACTTAAAGTGGAACTGTTTCAGTAAGTTTCAGTGATTTTTTAAAACGATAAATGGCAATGTAAGACACCCCAGCCATTAAAACTGCAAGAACACATGTTCAGGGCAAAATAAGCCAAAACAAAAACAGCTTGCAGCCACGTTGTTTGATGTCTCTTGATGACATCAGAGGAATGGTTCTGCTGTATGCCTCCTTAAGAAACGAAGGGCATTCATTGTGCTGACTCCTGTGTGTCAAAACAGCTTTTACAGCAGCAAAGCTTCACTTTCAGAAACTTCCCACTTTTAGTTCATGTCTTTTTATGGTTTGCAATGCCATGATTTATGCTTTTATATGAATGTCAGCTTTATGAATCTTATGTCAATTGTGGTTCCAGGTTTGCGTGAGAACATAATTTTATTGATGTTCCCATTTATGTAGCTAACTAGTAAGACAGATGAGAACATTTGGAAAGTGAGAACACGGCTACAGTCATGCAATGCATGGTAAGTTAGCTTCCAAAAAGAGAAGTGGGGGGGGGGTTGGTGATGTGTGGATGGACTCCTGTCGGGAGGCAGAAAGCTATATAGCTCTGTCACTGAAAAAAAAGAGAGGTCTCTCGTCTGCCTCCTCCCCCTTGCACATCTCCCAGCATGCCCCAGCCCGCGCTGATAACAGGGGTGTAGGAGCCCGCGCGGCTCTCTCTCTATCAGCCTCCATCACCCCTTATCTCCGCGCCCTGACTACAGCTCCACCCCGACAGCCCTGCTGACACCTCCGCCAGCCAGCCAATCACTGCGCGGCGCACGGAGAGGAGGCCCGCTCCCTCCCAGGGGCCCTTGCACCGAGAGTTCAGGGCGGCGGACGGATGCCAGGAAGCACTTTCAGCTCCACTCAACCCCACGAACGCGTCTCCCAACCCCCCCCCCCCCCCAACATGCCAGGCTTCCATTTAACGCTTCTGCCACACAACGGATTCAATTTAATCAGGTCCAAGCAGGTTTTGACAGGCCTGTAAAAGACTTTATTTCATATGGAAATGGCATCAGAGGCTTGTTCTATTCCCAGTTTTATTTACCAGTCACATGCACCCCCCCCCCCCATAGTTGGCAGTGAAAAAAAGAGGAATGTTGTCACATAGCAACGGTACCGTCCTGGTTCATTAGCTCTGCGTGACAAAAGTCAGAGGCCAAACCTGAATGACAGCAATAACAGAGATGCAAATGAGCCTCCCTGTCACAGGGCAGCAGATACAATTAAACTGCGCTTTGTTCAAAATATTTCATCTGCCAGCAGTAAAAACAAAGAGAAAAACTCATTAGACCAATTTGTTAAAAATAGATGGAGATAAAAATATCAACCCCAAATAAATGAGAAAACACAGGGAACTCAAATGTTTTTTTTGAACAAGGCGCAGTTCTGCGATTGTGTTGCTTTGGGGACTTGCTGAGGGCACTCAAGATGCTTCTAAAACACATCCTGCAGTCAGTCTGAGAGACAGAAGAGTCACTTCTGGAGGGGGGAAAAAAAATAAAAATACCACACCAAATTTCACAAGACCGCCCCCTCTTACCTCCATTTCCAACCCATCTCTCACAGGAGAAAAAGCGCTCAACATACTGCTATTTCTCTAATACCAGGCCTGTGCTGTGTATTCCTCAATGTGAAGGTTTTGTCACAGGAGAGCATTGAGACCACCCCCCTCCCCACTCCCCCCAAGGCCTGTGTGTACTTCCACCTTTCTTTCTGCAGATGTGTAGGCATGGCTCCGTAAAGCTCCTTCAGTCTGTATAGAGTCCATACCCTACCCCACCCAACCCCCTCCCTCCAAAAAAAGAAACACACACAAAGGCCTTTCACATCTGGCTGCTGTTAGATGGAGATCTCAGGGAAACGGCCTGCCGCTCGGCTGCGTACAGTGAGCTCCGCTCTGCTAGCGCTCTGCAGGAGCGCTGTGGCACAGGGGCGGCCTGCGCTCTGCAGGAGCGCTGAGAGGGTCAGAGAAGCAAAGCTCCCCGAGCCCACCGGAGGGGCCAGCGCTCAGACGTGCCTCAGCGCCTGGCTGTAAACCGGTAAATACCGGCTTTGTGCTTGTCCGGTCGTACCGTTCTTTTAAAGGCTGGGACGGCTGCCACAGCAGGCTGGCAGGGTGAAGGTTGTGAACTTGTACCTCCGTGAGGCAAAACCGTGTGAAACACAAACCGCGCACGTGGACGTTAAAGCCTTCCAGCGCGCGGCCACACAAGAGCCTCTATTGTGCGGGAGCCGGTAGTGAGCGAGGTGGGGAGTAGAGCGGACCCAACTGAGCCCAGGCAGCTGCCACGCCACCCTTTCTGAAAGCAGGGGGAAGGTGGCGGCCGCACTGAAAGCAGGGGGAAGGTGGCTGTCGCACTGAAAGCAGGGGGAAGGTGGCTGTCGCACTGAGAGCAGGGGGAAGGTGGCGGCCGCACTGAGAGCAGGGGAAGGTGGCTGTCGCACTGAGAGCAGGGGGAAGGTGGCTGTCGCGCTGAAAGCAGGGGGAAGGTGGCTGTCGCACTGAGAGCAGGGGGAAGGTGGCTGTCGCACTGAAAGCAGGGGGAAGGTGGCTGTCGCGCTGAAAGCAGGGGGAAGGTGGCTGTCGCACTGAGAGCAGGGGGAAGGTGGCTGTCGCACTGAGAGCAGGGGGAAGGTGGCTGTCGCACTGAAAGCAGGGGAAGGTGGCGGCCGCGCTGAAAGCAGGGGAAGGTGGCTGTCGCGCTGAAAGCAGGGGGAAGGTGGCTGTCACGCTGAAAGCAGGGGGAAGGTGGCTGTCGCGCTGAAATCAGGGGAAGGTGGCTGTCGCACTGAAAGCAGGGGGAAGGTGGCTGTCGCACTGAGAGCAGGGGGAAGGTGGCTGTCGCGCTGAAATCAGGGGGAAGGTGGCTGTCGCACTGAAAGCAGGGGGAAGGTGGCTGTCGCACTGAGAGCAGGGGGAAGGTGGCTGTCGCGCTGAAAGCAGGGGGAAGGTGGCTGTCGCACTGAGAGCAGGGGGAAGGTGGCTGTCGCACTGAGAGCAGGGGGAAGGTGGCTGTCGCGCTGAAAGCAGGGGGAAGGTGGCTGTCGCGCTGAAAGCAGGGGGAAGGTGGCGGCCGCGCTGAAAGCAGGGGGAAGGTGGCTGTCGCGCTGAAAGCAGGGGGAAGGTGGCTGTCACGCTGAAAGCAGAGGGGTAAGATGGCGGCCGCAACGCCGTTGGTGGAGGAAATCTCTGAATTGCTGACAGCAAAGGAAATGTAATCACAAAGTGGGTCTGGAAACTATTCTCACGCTGCCAAAACACAGCCTCCGCCACTCAGACGGCCCAGAGCCCTTTCCTTATCCGAGGGAGCCCGCGGGTCGCGCTCGCTAACACATTAAACCGCCGGCAGGACTCTCAACCACAAGAAATTGGGAGCTTAACACGGGGGGGGCTCAACATACAGCAAGTTACGCTGTGAGGTTAACACATATAACCCCTCAGTAATGGAGGTTTGATCAACATCTCTTAAAATCGCACAGTGAGAGAGGCAGGCGGAGTTAACTCCAATCCAGATCAGCCTCAGTACAAAGGCTGGGGCCAAAGGGCACTGTGGGAAATTAAACGAGAGGCCAAAAATAGAGGACACATCTGAACAATGATGCAGAGGGAATGAAGCTCGCCTTCCTGTCAGCCGGCTGATGAAACCAGGGAAGGGAGCATCTTTATTGGAAACAACCTTTCATCAAGACACAGCGTTGTTTTGCTTCCTGTAATGAGAAGTGGACACGATCTGGTACATTTTCATTCCTTTCCTCCCTTTCACTTTCAGTTAAACTCCACCTGCCTGTCAGATGGAAAACAGATTCTGAGGCTATTTGCCCAAGGACACTTAGAAGAAAATTGCATCCGCATAAAAAATCCCTCAAATGTCAATTAGGGGAGAAAATTCATTATAAAATAAGTTTTGCCCTTCAAAAAGACAAACGAGGAAAAAGAAACTTTGCCATTTCGACTGCCCTAGCATCTCATTCGATGGGTTCAGGTTTCTGCACCAAGGGAGAAAAGGAGCGTCTCAGAAACCTGGAGTCGGAAGATCGAAAATGTGCCAGGATGCAGACTGCAGAAGCAGCTCCAGTTTTTCCACGCTTTACTGAGCTGAAGTGCGTCAATCAGGCAGACGAGCTCGCTTTCAGGCGCTTTCAGGTGCTTTCAGGTGCGCTGGAGGTGCTCGTCTCCCCCCCGCCCCCGCCCCTCTGCCGGCGAGGCTGCGTTTGAAGCCGTGCCGCTCTCCCCTCCGGGGCCTGGGGGATGCGACGCCGCGCAGACGCGCACTTCAAAAGGGGCCGGCTCTCATTCCAGTTAAAAGGCTCTGCGGACCACGTCCGGGCCTCCGGACCCCGGGCCCGTCTGCGCGACACCGGAGCGCCCTTTCGGACCCCCCCACCGCGGCTTCGCCCCGGCAGAACCACCTCGTCATCCTCGTCTCCCTCCCGCTGATTACACGAGGCGGAGGTGCGGAGGTGCGGAGCGCGTTTGAGTGTGGAAACAGAGTTTGAGCGACACACTCAGGCACAGCGCTTCCTTTATTATGCAGATTCAGCTCCGCAGACGCGTTTGGATTACAATATCACTTTCCCCCCCGCCCACGCGCTGACAGCCACGGGAGGGGTGAGGCTTCGCCGAGACCGAAACGGGCGGGCCCGTCACATGGTGTCACTGACACCAATCACAGAGCTTGACTACGCCGAGCAGTCTTCAGAGGAGCTAATGCAAGTCCGCGATCAACAGCCCGGGGTACCTCGGGTGATTCGACGCTCTGCAGCCTGTTGCCAGATGGGGGGCGGAGCCAAAAAGAAACAAAATGGTGGGAGAAGCTGGAGCTGACAAAACATCTTCATCAGGAACACGAACCGCGGAAAACCCGCCGCGTTCAAACCGGCACCGTGCTCAGCGAACGCCTTCCATCGACCGCTGAATCTGCCTGTCGTTAGGAGGGGGCCGGCTGCAGTGGCGGCTGCAGTCGCGTGAAGGACGGCTCTGCAGCTTGCCTGCAGAGGGGTCTCCGGATTGGTCCGTTTCCTTCCCTCTCATTTTGAATGCATTAGGCGCTGCGGCGGATGAGCCGGGGAAGGCGGCGGGGGACAGGGGAGCCCAATCCCGAATCATTATGCGCAGACACGACTCAAATTCAATTGGCTTATCCTCGCCAATCTCTGGGTGATCCCACGCCGCTCCGTGCGCTACAGTTAAAATTCATTTGGCTTCGTCGCTTCGCTGAAATTTCCGCCGTTAAAAAACATTCAATGTTTCCATTAGGTTTCGGACTAAGGAGTGGAACGTGTGTAATTATCAACGCGCTGATTACACGCAACCGCCTCATTTCAGCTTATTCATCCCCCCCCCCCCCAGAAACAGAGATAAGCAAACATTTCTGCATCGCCTCAGAGGAAACAGAAAGCACAAAAAGCGCAACGCTAAATACTGTCTCATACCAGACACTGGCAGCTGAGGCCATGCCCAAGCAGGCCTGTAGGTGGTACAGGAGCAGTGGAGGGACTTCTCTCTCTCTCTCTGGCAGACTCGGTGTAAGGACCCATACACGGCACACAATGGGTCTGAGAAAGCTATAATAACATTGAACTGGGCCTGAACACAGCGATGTGCAGACTGTGCTGCCAGGAACGGGCCCTGTGCTCTGAATCTTTACTACAGCAGACTCTGAGAGGACTCCGGACGCTCCGGACGCTCGCCCCAGTGCAGACTGACCACAGCCCCAGAGCTACAGCAGACTGAGAGGACTCCGGACGCTCCGGACGCTCGCCCCAGTGCAGACTGACCACAGCCCCAGAGCTACAGCAGACTGAGAGGACTCCGGACGCTCCGGACGCTCGCCCCAGTGCAGACTGACCACAGCCCCAGAGCTACAGCAGACTCTGAGAGGACTCCGGACGCTCGGACGCTCGCCCCAGTGCAGACTGACCACAGCCCCAGAGCTACAGCAGACTGAGAGGGCTCCGGACGCTCCGGACGCTCGCCCCAGTGCAGACTGACCACAGCCCCAGAGCTACAGCAGACTCTGAGAGGGCTCCGGACGCTCCGGACGCTCGCCCCAGTGCAGACTGACCACAGCCCCAGAGCTACAGCAGACTCTGAGAGGACTCCGGACGCTCCGGACGCTCGCCCCAGTGCAGACTGACCACAGCCCCAGAGCTACAGCAGACTGAGAGGGCTCCGGACGCTCCGGACGCTCGCCCCAGTGCAGACTGACCACAGCCCCAGAGCTACAGCAGACTCTGAGAGGGCTCCGGACGCTCCGGACGCTCGCCCCAGTGCAGACTGACCACAGCCCCAGAGCTACAGCAGACTCTGAGAGGGCTCCGGACGCTCCGGACGCAGGCTCCAGTGCAGACTGACCACAGCCCCAGAGCTACAGCAGACTGAGAGGACTCCGGACGCTCCGGACGCTCCCCCCAGTGCAGACTGACCACAGCCCCAGACAGTGGCAGAGGTCCAGAGGAGGGCTACAGCCTGCCAGTGATCTGTAGGCCATCCATGTCTGCCTCTAACTGCTGCACTCTGGGAATGACCCTCTGTTTGGGAAGCGCTGCTTACAGCTCAAAAACACAACACAAACACAAACGGGAAGCGCACATTCAGACGTGGGACTGTTTAAATTCACAATGTAACACACTAGTACACAAAGAGATTAAAAATGCTTCACACCAAGACATTGTAACCCTACTGTTTGTCAGAAAATATAAACACACGCCCACCCGTGTGCCTGTGAGCCAGACAGACCACACACATTCTCACTTCCGCACGCACGCACACGTACGCACACGCATACGCGCGCGCACACACGCACGCACGCACGCACGCAGCACAGGCTCCAACAGGCACTCTGCTGAAAGCAGTGTAGCATAATGTTCAGGGGACTGGGACCTGGGTATCAAACAGGTTGCAGGTTCCATACCCAGGAGGGGCACAGCCATCATGCTCTTCAGCAAAACACTTCAGATGAATGAATGCTTCAGTAAACATGCAGCTTTTATAAATGGACAGCATGCAAAAGAATGTAAGCCCCTCTGGATAAGAGCTTCTGTTAAACAGAAAATTCTCTTATTTTTAAGCAAGGCGTGAGCATGTGCACACACATGCATACACACACACACACACATGCATACACACACACACACACGCATACACACACACACACACACACACACACACACACACTTGGCAGAGGCACTGCACTCGGGCTCCAGACCCCCAGAGGTGCGGGTAGCTTCAGCCCAGCATGCGGGCCTCTCTGCTTGGCACAGATAGCGTTCAGCCCCGTTCAGCCCAACCTCACAGCCACACATCCTCACGCGCAGCAGGAGCGGCCCTCGAACCGTCAGCCTCAGAGAGCTGTGAATCAGGCCATTCATTCCCAGCAGCTGAGCGCATCAGGCCCCCATCCTGCCCTCTCTCAGCTCCAGAGCCCGGGAGACGGGTCCCTCTCTCAGCTCCAGAGCCCTGGAGACGGGTCCCGCTCTCAGCTCCGGGGCCCTGGAGACGGGTCCCTCTCTCAGCTCCAGAGCCCGGGAGACGGGTCCCTCTCTCAGCTCCGGGGCCCTGGAGACGGGTCCCTCTCTCAGCTCCAGCACCCTGGAGACGGGTCCCTCTCTCAGCTCCAGCGCCCGTGGAGACGTGTCCCCTCCTCAGCCCGGGGCCCTGGAGACGGGTCCCTCTTCAGCTCCGGGCGCCCTGAGACGGGTCCTCCTCAGCTCCGGGGCCCTGAGACGGGTCCCTCTCCAGCTCCAGCGCCCTGGAGACGGTCCCTCTCTCAGCTCCAGAGCCCTGTGAGACGGGTCCCTCCCTCAGCTCCGGGGCCCTGGAGACGGGTCCCCTCCACTCAGCTCCGGGGGCCCTGGGACGGGTCCCTCCCTCAGCTCCGGGGCCCTGGAGACGGGTCCTCTCGTCAGCTCACAGACACCCTGGAGACGGGTCCTCCCTCAGCTCCACGCCCTGGAGACGGGTCCCTCTCTCAGCTCCAGCACCCTGGAGACGGGTCCCTCTCTCAGCTCCAGAGCCCTGGAGACGGGTCCCTCTCTCAGCTCCAGAGCCCTGGAGACGGGTCCCTCCCTCAGCTCCGGGGCCCTGGAGACGGGTCCCTCTCTCAGCTCCGGGCGCCTGGAGGACGGGTCCCTCCTCAGCTCCGCGGGCCCTGAGAGAGTCGTCCCTCCTCAGCTCCGGGGCCCTGGAGACGTGTCACTCTCTCAGCTCCAGAGCCCTGGAGACGGTCCCCCCTCAGCTCCGGGCCCTGGATACGGTCCCTCTCTCATGCCCCAGACCCTGGAGACGGGTCCCTCTCTCAGCCCGGGGCCCTGGAGACGGTCCCTTCTCAGCTCCAGCACCCTGGAGACGGGGTCCCTCCCTCAGCTCCAGCGCCCTGGAGACGGGTCCCTCTCTCAGCTCCAGCACCCTGGAGACGGGTCCCTCTCTCAGCTCCAGCGCCCTGGAGACGGGTCCCTCCCTCAGCTCCAGCACCCTGGAGACGGGTCCCTCTCTCAGCTCCAGCGCCCTGGAGACGGGTCCCTCTCTCAGCTCCAGCACCCTGGAGACGGGTCCCTCTCTCAGCTCCAGCGCCCTGGAGACGGGTCCCTCTCTCAGCTCCAGCGCCCTGGAGACGGGTCCCTCTCTCAGCTCCAGCGCCCTGGAGACGGGTCTGCGGGCCGGGCTTCTAACGCTTGTGCAAAAAATGCAGTTTACTCTTCTGCTTTGTCTTTTAAATCGAGGCAGAAATGGCCCGGGCGTGCGGGGGTGCGGGTCTGCAGCCTGATTGGCTGGAGACGGTGAGGTCGCCGGGGCGCCGTGGCGGTGTGAAGCACAGCGCTGATTGATTGAGAGGGCCGGTGACAGCCCGGGGAATAGCAGAGAGAGCGCTGCGCTGGAGCGGAGGGGGAGGGGCCTGGGGAACGCAGCCGTGGACGCTCCCCCTCCGGCGCTGCGAGGGAACAGCACAGCCGATGCGATTAGCGCCGCGCCCCGCCGTGTCCACACCGTGGGTCGCGTCCGAGCGGGAAAGGCACCAGCTGTTCACCTGACAGGGTGCGACAACGCTCGCACAGCAACACTCTCTACCTGCAGCGAAGCCCCTCCCACCTCGCCCAGCAACACTCTCTACCTGCAGCGAAGCCCCTCCCAGCTCGCACAGCAACACTCTCTACCTGCAGCGAAGCTCCTCCCACCTCGCACAGCAACACACTCTACCTGCAGCGAAGCCCCTCCCAGCTCGCACAGCAACACTCTCTACCTGCAGTGAAGCCCCTCCCAGCTCGCACAGCAACACTCTCTACCTGCAGTGAAGCCCCTCCCAGCTCGCACAGCAACACTCTCTACCTGCAGTGAAGCCCCTCCCGCTCGCACGCAACACCTCTACCTGCAGTGAAGCCCCTCCCAGCTCGCACAGCAACACCTCTACCTGCCCCTCCCACCTCGCCACAGCAACACTCTTACCTGCAGCGAAGCCCCTCCCACCTCGCACAGCAACACTCTCACCTGCAGGAAGCCCCTCCCACCTCGCCAGCAACACTCTCTACCTGCAGCGAAGCCCCTCCCACCTCGCCCAGCAACACTCTCTATCTGCAGCGAAGCCCCTCCCACCTCGCACAGCAACACTCTCAACCTGCAGCGAAGCCCCTCCCACCTCGCACAGCAACACTCTCTACCTGCAGGGAAGCCCCTCCCAGCTCGCCCAGCAACACTCTCTACCTGCAGCGAAGCCCCTCCCACCTCGCCCAGCAACACTCTCTACCTGCAGCGAAGCCCCTCCCAGCTCGCACAGCAACACTCTCTACCTGCAGCGAAGCCCCTCCCACCTCGCACAGCAACACTCTCTACCTGCAGCGAAGCCCCTCCCAGCTCGCCCAGCAACACTCTCTACCTGCAGGGAAGCCCCTCCCACCTCGCACAGCAACACTCTCTACCTGCAGCGAAGCCCCTCCCAGCTCGCACAGCAACACTCTCTACCTGCAGCGAAGCCCCTCCCACCTCGCACAGCAACACTCTCTACCTGCAGCGAAGCCCCTCCCACCTCGCACAGCAACACTCTCAACCTGCAGGGAAGCCCCTCCCAGCCCGGCTGGCTGACATGGGGAGGCGGGGCGATGATGACATCACCCTTCGGAGCGCATTTGCGCCTCACAAACCTCGTTGTGAGCCATGCAGCGGAGCCCTCGCCCAGAGAGAACAGAAGTGAAACACACTGTTAAATGGGAACGGGGGGCATGGGGAATTTAGGGAAGCGTGCCCACAGAGAAAGCATTCAGCCTGTTGCCCAGCGACGGGATGCATCTGCCAAATGTGAAGAAATACACAGCAGAAGGCCTCAGTGGGCTTCATCACTCAGGAGCAGGATGACCGTCGGGGGGGGGGGGCTCAGCTGTACAGCAGTGTGCATGGGGGAGGGGGGGTCTCACCATTACCTGGCTCGCAAAACCAGGGGCACCCGACTGTAAGATCCCTGAAATAATTACCCAATAAGACAGGCAAGTCCTGAAGTGTGAAATTGTCCCCTGGACTTTTAATGTCTGATACCAAATTCAGCTGAAAGACTTAATCTGCCTACTCAATTATTTAGAGAAGATGCAGAACTATGGGAGCTGTGTGCACAAGCAGCCATTGTGCTGCCGACCGGCTACTTTCTGAAGGGCTTAATTAGCTGAAAATGAAACGCTTTCGTTTGAACCGATAGATAAACGACGGTGTCTACTCACTTACTGTCAAAAACGCACACCCAGCCACATTCTCAATGCAGACAATTAAATTCTTTTGAATAAAAATGGGTTCACATAAATCATGCTGAATTATTCCACCGCAGAAAACCGCACAGACTCAGAAACAGCAGAATATGGTGCCACTAAATGTGATTATTTATGAGTTCTCCATCTGAATTTGCATGTGCCGGAGGAGGGGGGGGAGGGGGGCAGAAACACTGCAGGAGGAGAATGAAAAGCCGCTCTGACCTCTTGCTCAGAGCCATCGCTCGGAAGCGAAAGCCAACCGCTTAGAGGGTCTGCCCGTCACTGCCTGGCGGCGGGAGAAGGTTATGCAAATCGAGGTCGTCCTCGTATCAGGTGGGCCCCACGCCAGTAATCAGCCCCCCCTTACCGCCATCACGCATGCGTGCACTCCAGTAGTCCCGCGAGGGGCGGGGTTGAGAGAGCAGCGAGCGGAGCGGGACAGGGAGAGACAGGATTCTCATTAACCAGCGCCTCCGCGCGACGCCGTCTGAATACCGATAGCGGCTCCTCACGCAGCGCGGCGCGCACTGGGATCACTCCGCTCGGACACAGCCTTCGCCGAAGACAGACGGCGGGAGGGGGAGGGGTGGGGGCTTCATTAGGAGGCGCAGGGGCTCGGCTGGCTTGTACCTCGGTTTGTGGGGGAGGTGGGGCGGGGGGCAGGGGAAAGGACACGCTTTTCTCCCATCAATCACCGATATTACACCTCAATTTGTCGTGTGCCGGGCTTGCTATCGCCGCAACATCACAGAGGTCGAATCAACGCAGCGATTTCCAGCACATTTGGAGTGTAATGGCCCGCTCGCAAGGAGCCGCAATTAACCTTTTTATTACCTGGGCGCCGGCGGGCGGGAAACCGATAATTGCGAGTTGCAGTCGCACCAGCGCCGGGCTGGGGGGGGGGCTGAGGCCGGACGCTGAGAAACGTCCCTCGCCCCCGCCCTCCCAGCAGCCCCCAGGTCTGCGGATCGATCCTGGCCAGCACCGCCGTCATCCATAATTCCACAGCCCTTTAGACCGCACTCCCGCGCGGTTCACTGAAGGGGGTTTGCGAGCAGGTCCCCGCTCTGGAGGAAGGCAGAACACGCAGGTTCCGGGGGCTTCCGTCTGCGCGGGAGCGGCTGGGAGCTGTTTACCGCTCCTTTCCGCATCATCGGTTTTCAATTATTCTCACGTCTAATGTGCACCTGAAGCCAAGGCGTGAACACGGCTGCATGTGCTTCAGAGAGATAAGCCCCGCCTCTCCGTCAACGAGCGAGCGAGCGAGAGACAGAGAGAGAGAGAGAGATACAGACAGAGAGAGACAGAGAATGTGAGACAGAGGGAGAGAGACAGAGAGAGAGAGATACAGAGACAGAGAGAGAGAGAGAGAGAGAGATACAGACAGAGAGAGACAGAGAATGCGAGACAGAGGGAGAGAGACAGGGAGAGAGAGATACAGAGACAGAGAGAGAGAGAGATACAGAATGCGAGACAGGGAGAGAGACAGGGAGAGAGAATGAGAGAACTAGACAGAGAGGAACAGAAATAGAGAGAATGACCGAGATATAGGGGGAGGGAAACAGAGAGAACAAAAGACAGATAGCTCTTAAGAGACTGAGGACGCCATTTCCTGGCCTCCTGGACAAAGAGAGAGTAAATTGCTCGCGTGGCGGGGAGCTGGGTTCTACCTAAGCGTGAGGAGCAGGGAGGTCAGGAGAACTCCTCTAATGACTCCTCACTGCATCAGTCACTGAGGCACAGGTACAGAGGCACAGAGGTACAGCGTGGGGCCAGGGGAATCACCAGCAGCGCAGCACATAGACACCCAGCAGGGGAGCTCCCACCGCTGCCTGCACACGGAGCCCCTGCACCGACCCAGACCTCCGCAGACCCGCCATGGCCGCCATGTTTCACATGAAGTTGGGTGGGTGGGCAAACTTTTCATCTCCACAGCCAAAAGACAGATATGCAGATAAATATAATAAGCCTTGAATTTCTCAGAGCTTAATGAATTGTTTCTTATCAGCGCTGGCTTATGCGTCACGGGGGACACTGCAGACGTGCGGCTCGGTGAGATGCAGAGATTTCAGCCAGGAGAGGAGCGAGCCTGTTGGCAGAGAAGGCTGGACCCACGAGGCTGGAGCTGGAAATGGCTTCCAGGGCCTTGGGCTGTGGAATCATAATTGCATTCTCCATCCCCTCCGAAGGTAAAGCGAGTTTCAGGCTGAAACCCAACCCGCAGTTCAGAATAACGCCTTCCGCACTCAGAGCCACAGGAAATGAGCACTTCTCCTCTTGCGAGTGGTGAAATGCGTCTGAACCTTTCTCTCCCGTCGCTTTCACACCTGTGCTGTGACATCACCGAGAGCATTCCATCGGTGGTTTTGTGATAGGCAGGGACCGCAGCGATGGTAAACAGGGCCATGAACCCTGTCCTCACATGATAGGAGTGTCAGATCTCTCCAGAGACCCGGAATAAAGGGACATGCTTTCATCTCTGACCATATTCCTCTCTGACATCAAAGGAGCTCTACAGCAGGCCTGTTATTGTGGTGTGAGTATGCATGGGCCCAGGCATGTGTGTGTGTGTGTATGTGCACTTTTCTGTTTGCTTCTCAGTGTTTGTGTATAGTATATGTGTGTGTATAGCTCAGTCTGTTGTATAGCTCAGTCTGTTGTGTAGCTCTGTGTGTGTCTAGCTCTGTGTGTGTCTAGCTCTGTGTGTGTGTAGCTCAGTGCGTGTGTAGCTGAGTGCATGTGTAGCTCTGTGAGTAGTGCGTGTGTAGCTCTGTGAGTAGCTCAATGTGTGTGTAGCTCTCTGTGCATGTGTAGCTGAGTGCGTGTGTAGCTCTGTGTGTAGCTCAGTGCGTGTGTAGCTGAGTGCATGTGTAGCTCTGTGAGTAGTGCGTGTGTAGCTCTGTGAGTAGCTCAATGCGTGTGTAGCTCTCTGTGCATGTGTAGCTGAGTGCGTGTGTAGCTCTGTGAGTAGTGCGTGTGTAGCTCTGTGAGTAGCTGAGTGCGTGTGTAGCTGAGTGCGTGTGTAGCTCTGTGCATGTGTAGCTGAGTGCGTGTGTAGCTCTGTGAGTAGTGCGTGTGTAGCTCTGTGAGTAGCTGAGTGCGTGTGTGAGCAGCCCTGTGTGTCTGTGTGTGTAGCTCAGTGAGTGTGTGAGCAGCCCTGTGTGTCTGTGTGTGTAGCTCAGTATGTGTGTGTGTAGCTCTCTGTGCATGTGTAGCTGAGTGCGTGTGTAGCTCTGTGAGTAGCTGAGTGCGTGTGTGAGCAGCCCTGTGTGTCTGTGCGTGTAGCTGAGTGCGTGCGTGTGTGGGTGCGCAGGGTTGCCGGGCCTACCTGCCACAGTGAGGCGGGCGGTGCGGCTGATGATGGTGCCCAGGCTCTCGATGGAGGCCACGCACTGGTACACGCCCTCGTCGGGCTTGTTGTGCTTGGAGTGCACCACGCTGGCGATGAGCAGCGAGCCGTCGGGCAGCAGCTGGCGCCGCTCGTCGGAGGCCAGGTCCAGGTAGGTGCCGTCCTTCTTCCACTCCACCCGCGCGGGGCTGTCGCTCAGCGCCGAGCAGTTCAGCAGGGCGGGGGCGCCCCGCACCGCCAGGGTGTCCACCGGTTCCACCGAAAACCAGAAGGGGGTGAAATGCCTCACGGCCGAGCCTGCAGGGGGGGAAAGAGCGCCCCGGTCAAACTCAAGAGCATCGCAGACACACAAACGCTCCACGCACGCGTATGACCACCAGTGGTCACATTCACGCAGGGTTCTGCATTTTTAACACAGAGAAAAAATAGCCAAAACTGAGGGTAAAAAAAATACACTGTGTTCAATAAACACAAATATTCTGAGGTCTTTTTTTAAAGATTACAACAGCTAATGACCCAGACTTGAACCACAACTAAATAATTACTCCTGTTTCTTTGAGCCAATCGTCTTTCAGTGTGACATTTGTGCTGTTTATTGATCATCACATTCACACAGCCATTGGTAGCATTGTGAGATTCAAAGAGAAAGCACTTAATTGGAAAGAAAAGTCAAAAACAAGATGTCATGCTCTACCTAGCTTGTTCAACATGAGTAAATTAAAACACAAATCGCTCCTAGGTTTTTTTTATATTATTAGCCTGCGTGCCAAAAATTTGTTTTGATCAGAACGCCAAATTGTTGTATCTCCTTTCATCCCACTAATCTGTCACAAGCATCATAATAAAATAATGAATCACATACATTTACTGCGTTATTATTGGAACATAATGGCAAAAATAGTTATTTTTAGCAGAATGTAGGCTAAGTGAATTAGTGTAAAACACAGATTTTGAAATCATCATTTTGAAACCATCAGCTAGCGCGAGCACAGACTACGAGAGGAAGTGGCCTTCTGTCTCAGAGGTTTCAGGCTCAAATCCTGAGCAGGGCTCTAAGGCAAGGTACTTCATCTGAATCGCTTCAGTAAATAGCAGTTTTTACAGTTTTAAGTGCACTGTATACAAAAGTGTCCACAGATTATAGAACAATTTGTCACATTCCAATGTAAAGCAGGAATTGGGTGCAAGAAATCTCATGGCATAATGTTTTAACAGTAAATATTTCTTCCCAACAACAAATAAAGACACGTCCACTGCTAGTGATGAGAGGCTTTATAAAGCCTAAAAAGGCTATGATGTTCTCTCAATGATTGAATTTCAGTAAATGACTTGATTTGGCCAACTCTTTTTGTGCACCCTCCCTTTCCTGCTCAGTTTGGAATGACCAATCACAATTCATCAGCGCCCAATACCTCGACATCCACTATCAACTCAGGAGAGCATGGACGAGCGTGTGCTCTCCTCCAGTGTACACAATGTGAAGCATTGCTTTCGATTGGCTCACAGATGTAGAAGGAAGGTGGCACCACCCATTATGTGGGTGTGTGAAAGCTCACTCCCTAGTCACTACCTATACCTGGATACAAATGCAGAATTAAGAATTAGAAGATTAGAATTTACTGCTGAAACGGATTAACTTGAGTAAAGGCGATAATTCTAATAATGCAGCAATAATTCATATCCAAGACGCAGTCTGTCCTGTGAGATTCCCACTCCTTCTCCGGGTCTACTGCTAGCATCAACAGTACTTCAACCCAGATTCTCACCAGAACTACAACTCCCACCTACCCTCAGGATATAAACTAGAGGCATCTGCATCACACCTTCCAGGAGAATCAGAGAGAAGACTTAAAAGCAATCAGAGAGCTACTCTCACAATACATGTAAATGACAAGCCCAAGATTGTAATCTTATTGCATAAAGTTAAACTTCACAAGGAGAACAATGCAGAAGCGAAAGTCTACGTCCCTGTAATGGCTTTGAATTTGACCTCATAAAAGGACCTCTAGCTAAATCCTCTAGCTGTCATGTCTGCGCACACATCATTTAAATAATAACAGCAATTAGCCATGCTGCCGGGAACTCAGAGGAAAAAAACAATTAGGACTACAGGTCTTCTTCCTAATGCAGCAGATAACAGGCTGGATGGCTTATTGTCTGGATTAGAACCACGGCTGTGAGCAAACACTCTGTGCCACCATCAGAAGACATCCATCCCATCCATTCCAACGACACGGCAGACAGCAAAGTGCTGTTTGAACAGGAGGACCTGAGGAACCTTGTCCGTGCTAATGACACTGGCACAAGGCTAACGTTGCACCTGCCCCCCCCCCCCCAAACCTCTGAGCAAACCCTCATCTTCTCCGCTTGCACAGACACAGGGAAGCCCACAGTGTGTTTCCGTGGACAGCAGCTCCACAGTAAGAGCTGTGTCTGTCCAATGCATGTAGACTTGGCACCAGCCCAGCACTATGATCTGAAGGCGCTTGTCTCCAATACAAAAAGGCAGCAGGAGCCTCGTGTGAATGCGCACGCGCCCGCGTTCGGCCACCTCCACCTCCGCCGCAGTCAGGAGGCGGGTGACCTCAGCGGGATGACGGGACACATTTGCCGCACCGCGCGAGGCGCAGCTGAGGGCAGATTCGAGTCCGGTCCCCTCGCCTCCGCCCCCGCCCATCCACCGGGCTCTATCTGAACCGATTAGCCAGAGCTGACAGGGCAGGACTGTGGAAAGCTACGGAGCAGCTGCTATTGTTGGCCGTAGCAGCGGGTGTCCACTCGGTCGTGCTAAAATAAGATAACGTGACTCATTGTTGGGAATACGGGCCTGGCTCGGGTCCGCCTTGGACCCGGCGGCGTTGCGGCAGTGGCTCGGCTCCACGGAGCGCTCAGCACGGGGATGCGATTACGGAAGGAAGGAGATAATGTTGCCCCTGAGTGGAGAGAGAACCGACTTGCCCGCTGTTCCCTCGCGTGTAAAGGCGATGATTGTTCTGGTCTGTGAAAGCGCTTTTGGAACAGAACTTTGGACAGCAAATAAAAAAAGCAGTGAGCAGAAAAATGGAGAAGCTTAATTAGTGTAACCAAGGTGACCAGGGAAACTAACGCGCGTCGCAAAGCCCGCTGGCCGAGAAGGAGGAAGCCACCACCAACATCATACGATGTCCTCGCTGGTCCTCTGGGACCACGGCCGGGTCGAGCACGACCCAACGCTCTAGCAGCTTGTGCGTTTGGCCAGGGTGCGACGGGCAGACGGAGAAGCTCTTCTTCCCGATCGTGTAGGAAACGGCCTGCAGGACATCGACACAATTAGTTCTGTAATCATTACCGTCTTTAGCAGTGTGCAGGTGGGAAACAGCACTGAGTCAGGTGCTGAGGAGCAACAGTTCAGGTGCAGGTGCAGGCCCAGAACTGGCCATCTGCTCGAGCCACGCGACCTCAGAGCCACACTGACAAAACGGGCCCTGCCCTCCGGGCCCTACTCCAGCCCCACCCACCCGCTTTCCACAGGTCAGGCTCCACTCCATCCACACCCCGAGATACACCAACGTGCCTGAGGAACCAAGCAGACCGTGCTCCTGATGCTTCCTCAGAAACACTGCCGCAACAGAGAGAAAGTCTCAAATTCAGCTACATTTACACCACCCCCTGCCCCAAATCATGCAATGGGGGGGACTTGAAATCAGCAAATAAAAGGAAATGGAATCAGAGCAGCCAGCCGGAGGGCCAGAAACAGCCCCGCACGGAGCCGAGGGAAGCCTACAGAGAAAGAACCCAATGGGGGAGTGGGGAGGAGCTGCGGAGAGTGGGGTGGAGCCGAGGGAGAGTGGAGCGGAAGTGTGGAAGGGTGGGGCGGAGCCACGGGAGAGTGGGGCGGAGCCACAGGAGAGTGGGCAGGGCCATGTGAGTAACAGGCTGCAGACACTGTACAGAAAAGGGCAGAGAACACAAACTGTCTGTGACATCCCTCCCGCGCGCTTCCATTTTCAGTATCGATAAACACACACCATCCACGCGCTCCTAGTTGCACGTGGTCTTATTGTTTATTTACACAACTTCACTGAAGCCGACGTGAAGATTATGCAGGAATGCAACGCTTGATAAGACTACTGGAGTGTCTGTTTATAGGGGAAAGAGACACAGGAAAATCTTGTCTTTATCAGAGCAAAACATCAGGGTGAACTGCTACATTTTTAATGCTCGTTTAACGAGCTGAGATGGGAGAGGAGTCTGAGGAGTTCAAACAAAAATCGTTTGTTTACAAAACTTAGAGGCACAAGAGATAAGCTACATTTTTTTCCACCTCACTCCAAAACATTCACAGGAAAGCCTAAATTTCAGCGTTTAGAGCCACCGTGTGATTAAATGTTTTACGAGCAGCCGACTATGAGCCCTTCAAAGAATTTGTGTGGCTACAGTAAACCATAAATAGAAGAAAAACACTTCCAAAAATAAAAAGGAGTTCAGCACGCATGCTCGACCCTGCGCTGCTGGTACAGCAGGGACAGGCTGTTAGGAGTGAAGGCCGTGCTGCAACCTCAGCAGAGAGCACTGAAGGGATAAGACTGAAGCCATCTGACCAGCCACAATCACTATTGGCTCACATGAATCATACGTGAAACCACACCTAGAGCCCAATGGTTCCCATCGTGATCACCCTCAGGTTGCTGAGAAAGACGTAATATACATTCTATCCTCTGCTCCACCTTAAACAGGCTACAATGGTGGCCATGGTGAAGCATCTCCTGACAGGAAAATCCAGAAGGCCTGGCAGTGAAAGATGAACCGGCCTGAAGCAGTTAAAGCCATGGCTCCCTTTCAGAGAAAGAAAACACGTCAGACGCGCCTCTGTCTAATGAATATTCAAACTTAAGTTTAGGCGGGAAAAAAGATGTTTATGATTAACCTTAGGGCACAGAGAAAACCTTGGAAACTGCAGTACGCAGCTCAGCTTTTTAAAAAAGCAACGGGGCCAGACAGAAGAGTCGACCCGCGCCTGCGAGCGGGGGCAGAGGGCTGAATGGCGACCAGATAAAATTCATTTTTCACTGTCACCGAGGGGAGCAGGGCGCGTGTCAGCGAGCGCATCAAGGCCGGAGGAGTCCAATCCACTCCGCTCTAATTCTGCTGAGGCCCGGGTCCGAGGTGGCGGCGGGACGGGGAGAAAATGAGGTTGTCTGCTTGATAAGTAAGGGCCGTTACCCGCGTCCCCCGCCCTGTGAAATTCACTTTATTCTGCAGTCGGAGAGCGCGGGGCCCAGCCTTGCTGCCTGGCACGGGGAAATTGCCCCTCGTCTTGCTGCGAGTGAATAAACGAAATGCCTTCTGTTTCTGGCTGATCGGCTTCGCGCTGCATATTCCCCGCACCTTCAGACACCCTGCAGACATTACCAAGGGGGGGAGGTGTTAGGAGTGTTTACAAGGGGGTGAGCATGAGGTTGTGTGCTTTTGTGTGCGTGTGTGCGAGTGTGCGTGTGTGTGTGATCTCTCTCAGGCTGCAGTCTGTGTGTGTGTGTATGATCTCTGTCAGGCTGCAGTCTGTGTGTGTGTGTGAGTGTGTGTGTGTGTGTGTGTGTCGGTGTGTGTGTGTGTGTGTGTGTGTGTGTGTGTGTGTTGTGTGTGTGCGCGTGCGTGCGTGCGTGTCTGTGTGTGTGTGTGTGCGTGCGTGCGTGCGTGCGTGCGTGCGTGCGTGCGTGCGTGCGTGCGTCTGCGTGCGTGCGTGCGTCTGTGTGCGCGTGCGTGCGTGCGTGCGGAGGATGTCTGAGGTGTGGGTTTGTGACATCTCTCTTTGTGAGGGGAATTTACGAGGCTCTCAGGTACTTCTCGCATCGACTGCTTGCAGAACACATTTGCCCGTCCCCCACCTTTGGTAGTCTTGTTTGGTACCATAAAAACCCTGCTGCACCACGGTGCATTTGCCTAATGTGCTTTCACATCCTCACTGTTGTTTCACATATATCAACAGAACCAAATTTAAAAAGCAAAGCCACTCGCGCGTGGAACGGGAAAAAACCCTCCAAAAGAACAAAGAGTAAAAGCCGCTGGGAAACAGCGCCTGTGTGAGGCCGGCGTAACCGCGATACTGACCCGCTATCGTAAGCAGCCTTCGGCCACACCGTCCTGCACTGGAATTAGGTACAATCTACAAACGTCCACGCGCTCGCTCAGGAAATTCCACACCTGCCCAGGGCCTCTGTCAAGATTACAAATTAATTTCTGCTCACAAGGAGAACCCCCGTTGGCACGGCTGCGCTGGCTAGCTGCGAGATTCCTAACGGACTGACCTTCTGTCCAACAAATATCCTTGGCAGCAAAATCATTTCAAAGGATTCCGTCCGCGGAATATAGATGTGATTAAGGACAGCGGCGGAAGGGACATTATTATCCAGATAAACAGGCTGTCCTTTTCTTCTCCTCCCCACAACTCCCTCCCTCCTCCCCTCCCTCTCCCCCCATCACTCAGCTTATTGCTCAGATTCTCATTAGTGCGACTGGAGACATCTTTCTTTTTCATGTCTGTCCACCTGCAGGCTTCTCCACCTCCCCCACGGGCTGGCTGACGTGTCTCAATGCCAGTCTTTCTTTCTTCATCTGTCACACTCACACACACACAGGGAAGCAAACAATAATCTGTAATGTTTACTCCTTCATTAGGAGGTCCAATCTCTGGTGCTGCGGCGTGCGTGTGCATGGGGTGCGTGTGCGTGGCGTGTGTGCGGTGTGCATGCGTCGGGTGTGCGTGTGTGTGCATGCGTGTGTGTGCATGCGTGTGCGTGTGTGCAGTTGAGCAGTCAGGAAGGTGCGGTTTAAGGCTAAGGGAATAGATCAGCTCAGGCCACCGCGTTGTTCTTCAGTGTCAGAAGGATCTTCTCCAAAGATCCTTTCTATTACACCGAGCTTTGCAACAATGCTCAGGAGGCTAATTAAGGCCTACAACACAAACGGGCTCCCTACAGGAATCCCAGCATCCTCCTGCCATGCTGTAATAAGCAGGGTGGGAAAAATACTAATTAAGCACAAGTAACACTTTTTTTTCCATCGAGCTTCGCCCATTTCACAATCAATCACCGACTAACCAAAACGGGATTAATAACATTTCTTAAATGCATCTTAAGAAAAGGTTCGGTTCCTGACTGGTGAATAGAAACCTAGGGTTTGTAGTCACACATAATTTCCCAGGCTGCTCAGAGACAGTGGCACGTCCTTTCAGAGCGGGCCATGGTCCGCCTTCACGGTATGCCTCTCCCTCGAGCCCAAACGGAAAGAGCGGGCGGCACCCCCAGAGCTGGGTCTGAGGGTCACGGCGAGAGGTAAAGAAAGGATGGGAACGGAAGCTTCTCATTGTCTTCAGCTGCTCTGCTTTCATCCTTTTTTACATTTTTCAGAATCTGCTTTCGCTCCCCCACCCCCCACCCCCCCATCCCACACTCCCACCTCCCAACAGCTTCCACAACAGCTGCCAAGAACAATGCCCGCTTTCCCAGAGTGCCTTGCCAGGAGGCAGCCTGCTGCTGACTCCGTCTGGATGTTCCGATAGCCCTTTGGCCCCCTCCGCGAGGTTGCGAGGCTCAATCGCTGTGCAAAATGATTGGTGTGCCGCCACACCAGGGCAGCTTTATTGCCTTGGCATGGGCTCAACTGGCAGATTAAAGAGGAAAGGATCCAATTTTCTCAGCTCGCAATGCCTTCCAGCGACTCTCCTTGAGCCCCACCCACCTACCCCCACCCTCTACCAAGGGCAAAGCCGACCCCCAGGAACTCACCCTTATGGAGCGGACCAGACAGTCAAGGGAAACTCAGCCTTACGGACCGGACCACACAATCAGGGGGAACTCACCCTTACGGACCGGACCACACAGTTAGGGGGAACTCACCCTTACGGACTGGACCAGACAGTTAGGGGGAACTCACCCTTACAGACCGGACCAGACAGTCAGAAAGCCAGACATCATCTTTGCATTTGCCCACTCTGGCAATAAAAGCTAAATTTTCAACGTTTTACTCATTTGGACTAAAACCTGACAAAAGACTGATCTTCTATAAAAATCTATAAAAACAGGCTGTGTGTCAAGACGACATACTGACCCATGAATAGGACTACATTTAGGAGGTAATTCCATGAAGTAAAGAACTCCCAACAGGCTCAAAATTAATCAGTGTGGCTGTCAGTCTTTTATCCAGAACAATACCCCCAATAAAGCACACTTAATCTTGTCACAACATTTGCTCGAAAGAGGGCCATTGTAGCGCAGAGGGGGCTTTGAAGGGACGGGGCCTGTTTTTTTCCTTATCTTTCTGTTGAGCATTCTGCTTTTTGTGCTGTTCTGGATGCCAGACCCTGCTGACTCACTCGTTTCTAACACAAGAGCCTTACCTACCACCGTTCTGTTTGAAAGACCTATCCACCTGTGATGGTAAACACAAGCATGTTTGTACACATTTTGCTCTCGGTTTCCATGAGTAATCTCAAACCACAATGCACTGGGATATTTACACCACTGATGGCGATTTTAAACAGGAGAGGCACGTAAGAAAAGGCGGGAAACTAAGAGGCAGCGCAGGAGCCGCTTGAGCCTGCCTCATCTCAGAGTGCTGGAAGTAGCCTGCTGCTGCCGAGGGCTGGAGGGAGACACCTGAGGGGAACTGCACAGGCGGAGCAGGGCTTGGGATGGGGGTCGGTTTGCAGGTGGGCAATGCCAAACAAAAAACCAGGGACACGGTGATGACAAGGGGCAGCAGAGCGCGTCTAAAAAGTGAGCGTTGAGGGGCGGGGGGGCCCCGCCGGGAGCATATTCACAGGAAATGAAATGACACAGAATTTTCTAAAGATGCAGTCTGGCAGGGCCGTGGAGGGAGGTCTGCAGGCGACAGGATTAGGGCACTTCAGAGCGACTCCCTGCCTCTCAATGATAGCGAGTCCCTGGAGCTCCCAGGCAATTTCTTACACCGCGGCTCCCTGCTCACACCTGGGCCCCTGTCACCCGGGCCCAGGCCCCCATCACCCGCGCCAGCCCAAAACCTCTCACTCACATAGGGCATCAGGCAGTGCACCCCACACACAGTGTATGCCAATGGATGAAATTACCACAAATTAATCACAAAGCACTTCCACAGGGTTAATGCTTCAGTGCTCTAAAACAATGGCAGAACAAATGGAATAAATCCATCTCAGTACCCAAAACCCATTGCAGGTACAGAACATGTCAGCCAACATGCAGGCAAACACTGCTGTGCTACTATCAACACATTAAACCCACCAAACACACAACACAGTGGAGAGGATGTGGACGTTCCACACTCCCGGTAAAGTGAACGAGCTTAACGAGCTGAACACAGGCTCTCCCGGTCTGACCCGAGGAGGCGTCCAGAGGCTTTTCTGGGGCGCATGGAGGGCCACTGCATGACCTGAAAAAGCTCAGGCTTCACCCACTTCCCCTCCACCAAGGTGGCCCGGCAGATAGGCAAATTCCATTAAGAAAGGCCTCGCCCAGGCCAGACTGGGGCAGGACTCTGGGGAGGGATATTCCTGATAGAGTGCATTGACCCCCCCACCCCCCACCCCCACCCACCCACCCCCGAAGGGGATCTTCATCTGTTCAACAACCCCCATCTCAAAACCCCAAGCCACTGTCTCTCAGGAACTGCTACCATCACCACATCTCTCTGATCTTCTCCTCACAACCAGCCTACTGTCAGTCAAAACATTTCCCCCACCACCAACACTCTACACTAGTGATGTCAATAATGACCGATTTGGTCTCTATATTCAAATAGTATTTGGATACCATTTCCTTTCCTCCTGAACAAACAAGGTCAGGTGACTGTTGAGATGCAAATGCTCCTCATCTCTTTTGTGCTGTTGATGGTAGGATGCTTTGCCTTCATAGGATTATGCATGCTAGATAAATTTTCATACTGCACCACAACACAGTTTGTACTTTACATTCTCACAGTTTGTAATTCCTCTATGTGATTTTGCTTCACTTTGGCAAGCAGGGGAACAGTATCTTAGCACTGCTCCTATAGATTATTTAAGTCCCTACCCGACACCTTAATTCCTTTATGTTTTAGAATACAGATGCTTCTCCCGAAAGCTTCTTTCTACCTGGGACTTGCCCCTTTGATGACCAATCCCCGATTTCTCTCACAAGTATCAATGCCACATCTATCAATCAGGTGTGCACTGCTATGTCAAACCAATTTTCACTGGAGATAGTCGGTTCTTTTTGTCTGAGAGTGAGTGTTATCAGTGCACTTCATTTAAAGGGGGGGGGGGAGGTTCAGGGTAATAGATCCCTTCTGCTGCTGCTGGTATCTCAGCACGAGGCCGGGGAACTCACTGAGAGGAAATTGAGGGTGACAGTCTGTGTACGCTCCTCCGATACCGTACCCCATATTAGCTCCATCGTCTCACACAGCACACCGCAGGACCTTCCACTGGCTGAGAGAGCCGGGCTGTGATGACACCCCCCTTTCTCCAGCCCCCACAGATTGGGGAGTTCATTTGGGAGGGGCAGGAACATTTATCTTCCCATTCCACCAGCAAAGCAAATAATGTGCGTGTAATGAGATACTCTATGGATTTTTTTTTTTAATGAAATACAATATCTCATTTTTCACACACATTCGCACACACCAAAAAGAAAAAAATCGATATACTCCCAGAGCTGCTTTGAGAAGTCAACCACGGGCAATTTGTCAGAATGGCGTTTCCAAGGCTTTGTTTCCGTGTATTTTTCTCCAGCTGTGTCGTCTCGTTTCCGTTTCCACTCGTTTCCGTGGAAATGGGAATGTCAGAGGACGAGCCTGGGAATGTCAGAAGCGGCTGTGAGAGCTGGTGTGAGGAGCTGCCGGGAAGGCCGGATGAATTTCCTGCTGGAACCCTCTCCTTCCGCTCGGTCATTCCTGGCACTCCGGCGGGTCTCTGCCGCGGCCGGTAAACGCCACAGGAGGAGACCAAGGCTCCGACTCCGCTAAAGAGCGCGGCGGCAATCGCGCACCGCTCAAATAAACAGTAAACGACCCTAACTGCCATACTCATTAAGATAAATATCAGCGTGTTCATTTCTGATAATTACGCCAAGGAAGTTCAGAAAACGAGGCCTTGTTTTTCTCCTCCGGTGCAGACGTGCTGAGTTACTGCAGCGCGTGTTCATCCCTCATCATTCTCCAAATGAACAATCATCCAAATTAAAACCACATCTTAATTTAATTATCACGGTTGGCTCCGGGACAAGGGATAACAGAAGAGGAAAAAAGATGAAGAACAGTAGAGCAAAACCCTAGGTCACCATTCACATCCCACAGCCCTGACATCACCTGCAACCCTCCTGTCTCTCTGCTTCCTGACCCGGTCACCACAAGGTTGTATCGATCGCAAAGACACACGAGGTGGGGACTGAGCTGAGGTTTATCAATATTCATGAGCCGTTTTTTATGCAGTAGTCATTTCCAAAGGCCAGTGTGAATGTATTACACTGTAAATATTCAAATAAAATTGGGCAATTAATCTATTGCATCAACCCACTGAGGTTTAGTCACTTTAATGTTCTACAAGAATATAAAATAGACACAGACTCAGAAGCAGGGACATAAATAACGTCTAAAAGGAGATTTGTTAACATATAACATGCAGAACGCTGAAGATAAAGTGAATAATTCATAATCTTAATGATACACAAGCCCGCCATTTTAGAGGAGCACACTGCAATTTTATCCCATACACAGCGACAGCAGTATGTTTTCCACACACATCCTCACTGTTAGCCGCTAACAAACTACTTCTGTTGACAGTTTCATTAGGTTGAACCACAACTAGGTAGCCTATTCACCAAACTTGCTTATGAATAAAGATAAAGGCTATTGTGTTATTAATCTACATATCTGCGCTTCAGTGTTCCGAAATAGTATAAGATTAAAATCACTGAGCAAATTGTCCTTGAGGCAGACTTAAAAAAAACAATGGAGGTATGCATTGCACCGCATAGACTTTTTTTCTCTAAAAAGTACTTTGTAGTCAAGCCAAGAGACGCCTTATTTCTGCAACATGACTGGAGGACAGTGGCAGAAAGGATCCCTTCAGGAACGCAACAGCTATCCTGTCGCTGGACAGCTGGCAAAGATGTCCACGAAACCCAAAACAACCAAGCCAAAAAACATCAGTGTTGCATGCGCCTGTGTGCCAATCCTATTGCAGTGAGACGATGCTCCCAGCACTGCTTTGGTAGTCTGTTTGTAGGCTTGCTGTAAGTTGCGCAAGCAGGTCTGAAAAAAAGCCGTTGTAATCCACCCTTTAAATATCCCGAGCTCCTGCTTTTCTCACTCATAATATGCAAAGACTTCTTTCTTTGTGTAAGACCTAAATGAGATGGGAAATTAGGGTTTTATCCTCCAACTTCAAACAGGTAGCCTACCTCCTGTGCCCTGTGTTCTCTTCCCAAATTCTGGTCCCTCCCCCCATTCAAAACAATAAAATTGTAATGGCCTCCAGAAAGCGTACATTCTTTTATTTAGGATACTTATTTAAACTAGAAGTTTATCAGCAAAGTCATTAAGCACTGTCATTAAGAAAGCCTTTAAATATTAACTGGGTATCCGCTAAATCTGACATCTGTAAGTAGAGGCGGCACACCAGTGAAGTTCAATTATCTTCGGGTTAATTCTGTACTTGACAGGAAGTTCTCTTTCATTTGCGTGTGGTGCGCATGGCCGAGCAGGCCAATAGCTTTTTAATTAAGGGCCAACTCTGAGACCAGGCACCGCTGGCAAGGGCACCTGCCAGTCGAACCGGGCCGTCAGCGTCCGCAGCACCAACAGCTCGAAGGGCACTTTTTCCCAGGATTTCGAACCAAGCGAAGATCCTCACCCTGGCCCTCTCAAACTGGCGGCTCCTTGGTGTGAGAGGCCCTCCTGGGGCACAGGTACTCCAAAATCCACCAATCACAGGCTGCACCCCAGCCAAGAACGCAAGCTGCTCTTAAGATGCATTACTGATCACCTGTCAGACAGGAAGATGAGAGCAGTTTCCTTCGTCTTACAGAGCTTGGACAAGTTAGGGGACCACTCAAACTGGCAAGCAAACCCATAATCAAGGAGAGGTAAACAGTCAGGCTTCAGAGCCCTGTGTGAGCAAGAGGCAGTGTTACTGTTAGGGGCAGACCGTGTTGTCCTGAGAGGGAGAGAAAGTGCTAGCGTTAGGGAGGGGTCGTGTTAGCGCAAGAGAGGCACTAACCGAGGTTGGAATCTCAGCCAGCCTCTACATGTTCTGCACCATTTGGTGGAGACCCTTGAACACCAGAGCAAGAGGAGACATCAAAGGCTTCCAGGCTTAATGTTGGGAGTGTTTCGCTAATTTACTTGAAAGCGGAAACTCCCTAATAACTTAAAATGGCTTGAGTGAATTCCGCAGACGGCGTTCACAAGCTGAAGGGCAGCTACAGGACCCTAGTCAATAAAAGCAGGCTCACTTTGGGCGGAACTACGGAGTCTGAAGCAAGACCGCCATGGTTTGCTGAGCGCGAGTATCGAAGGGTAGACTGCGTGCGTACCTCAAGACACCCAAACCTAACCAACACCCCTAAGTGCACACCATGTTACCTATCCAAAGCAAGAGCAGGAAAGTTCCTTTGTGAGGATCCATTGTGAGGACTGGGTTTGGAGCACATGCCAGACCCCGGGGAGATCTGCAGAGGGATTCATGGTGTGCACATGGTAAAGTTGTAAGAAGTTGCTAGAATTGCTGAGACTGACGGTTCCCAGAGTCAAATCCCAGGATGCCAGAGCTGGTTATCACACCCCAGTTCCTCTGCTGGGGGTCCCTGGGGGTGCTGTTCATTCTCACGGTCCAAGCCTTTGCCTCTGCTGTGTTCAGCTTTCTTCTCCAGAACACAGTCCCCCCCCACAGTACAGTGCAGCCGTGCAAATGCTCTCAGCTCTCTGTAGATTTAATGATACGAGTTGGGGGGGGGGGGGAGGATACAGCTTCAGAGACGTGCACAGAACAAATGTGCCGTGACAGAGACGGTACTCGGCAAACAAACACCGAGCCCGAGATACCCGTCGCGACTTGCGTCTGTGGTGGGTTTTTATACCGCAGGGCTGTCTGCTGGCTTTCCACCAGGGCCAGGCGTGCTCATTACCGACCAGGCTAATCTCCCCTTCCCGCCCAGCCGTCAGACCCCGGCTCCGTCCTTGGCTGAGGCGGCGCTGCAGACGGGAGGGGGGGCAGGGCGGCAGCGGTGTGGCCGTCGTCCGTGTAATGGGCATTTCATCATGTGGGCAGAGGGCCGTGGGCAGGCCCGGAGGACCCCCAATCCGGACAGAGCAGCCGAGCGCAAACAGGCTGGAGAGGCTGATGAGAAAGGAGGGGGGTAGGGTAGGGGCTGTAAGGAGGGGTGTGAGGGAGGGGCTTTGAGGAGGGGTGTGGGGGAGGGGCTGTAAGGAGGGGTGCGGGGGGAGGGGTTGTAAGGGAAGGGGTTGGTTCAGTTAGCACACAAGACGACAACACAGTGCTGCTGTTTACACTGGGCATTATGGTTCCGTTCCCTTTATCGGTCTGGGGGAGATAAGGCAAAAATACAAAAATGTGCTGAATCCAGGTAGGCAGGAAGCTCGGCTGGGGCTGGAGAGTATTCTGAAGCAGTAAACAACGTCTGCCTTTCTGAATGAGCGTGCGCGCGTGTTCGTGTGTGTGTGTGTGTTTGCAAGGCTGCCTCCTCCTGTTTGTGTATCTGTGTTTATCTGCGAGCCTGGCAGTGCAGAACTGTGCCTGTTTATCAGCGCGTCTGTGTGCTCGAGCAACAGTGTGCGTGCGGCAAGAGGGAAGGTGTGTGTGCGTCTGCTCATATTTGTGTGTGTGGCTGTTTTGTGTGAGGTTGCATATGCATATGCGTGCGTGTGTGTGTGTTCACACATGACGGAGTCCGCAGTAAGAGGGTCACTCTGAGGCAGACAGTGATGGATTCAGCCCAGCCCTTCCCCAGTGTCTGATACCATCTGAGTGCTCCAGATGGAGAGCTGTGAGCTGACCGGTGCCCCACACACTTCCTCCAGCCCAGCCCAGGTCACCAGAGCACACAGACCCACACACACTTCCTCCAGCCCAGGCCACCAGAGCACACAGACCCCAACATCCTCCAGCCAGCCAGCCACCAGAGCACACGACCACACACTTCCTCCAGCCCAGCCCAGGCCACCAGAGCACACAGACCCACACACACTTCCTCCAGCCCAGGCCACCAGAGCACACAGACCCACACACACTTCCTCCAGCCCAGGCCACCAGAGCACACAGACCCACACACACTTCCTCCAGCCCAGGCCACCAGAGCACACAGACCAGCTGCCTCATCCGCAGGCCAGGGTGCCTGTGCAAACCATACACACTGGAGGTGAGTGTGTGGGCGCGTGTGTCTGTTATGTGTGTGTATGGTGTGACTGTGTGTTTGCATACAGGGTTTACTGTATGCAAATGTGACCGTGTGAGACTGTGTGCGAATGTGCGTGTGGTTTACTGGGTGAGTGTGACTGGGAGCGTTTCAGTGGATGCAAGTACCATTGTGTGCGCGAGGATGTGTGTCTGCATGTTACTGTAGTCATTAGTTTTTTACGGTATACATGTGCATGCTTTCATTTGAGTGTCTGTGTATTTTTGGGCCTCACTCCATGTGAGTGATGTGCAGTGTATGTGAGTAATATGAAGCGTATGTGAGTGATGTGTAGTGCATGTGACTGATGTGTAGTGCATGTGTTCAGCTGCTTGCTATCAGACACATCACTGCAGTGTTATCTGAGCGAGACACCGTCGCGCCCACACTCTGAAATCCCTCGTTCTGAGCAAAGCACATTTGTTCCATTACGCTTTCACAGCGTTTCAAAAAGCATGATGCAGTGCTGAAGTAATATCATTCAGTGACAGTTTTATTCATTTAAAGGAGCACTTCACCCCAAAAAAACTCCAAGCTGCGTGGCTCCTCTCCCATAAAACCGCGTCCTTTCTGTCTCACCGCAAGGCTCCATTACCCCTGAGCTGCGCTCTATCACCAACATGCAAACACTGAACAGAAACAGCATGCTTTTCTGTGCCAATGTTATGATGAATTTCTCTGAAACCTGTCACTTCTCTGTCACACTAGGGAATGTCAAGAGACGTGCAATTCTCCTCTAGGTATTAAAAGCAAACTGCTCTACGTCTCCCGCGCAATGAAAATGGAAAAAAAAAAAATCCATCCCAGCGATAACCGTGGAGCAGCAACAGTGAGTAGCATATTAATGCGCACGTCCTATCCCAGAAACCCCAGCTAGGCCGAGTTTCAGAAGGCCGCTCCTCCTGACCTAATGAAGAACACTTGCACTGGACGAGTACTTGTGAAACAACAGACCATTCATCCGTTTCAGAAACGGTTTTAAAAGCAAACAGTGTAATTTCAGCGTTATCCTGTGACCTATTATTTTGGTAACATAATAAAGGGCCCTACATGTGAACTCTAAAAAGTCTTCATAAGCCCAAAGATATTCATGAGCGCTAATCCCCTAAATGCTTATTCCAGCCAATACAGACGATCAAAAGAGCTAACGCAGACTTATTCAGTTCTTACATAGGACCCTTCATGAAGAACCTCCATTACTATTTATCAACACTGAGGGGGAAAATTCAACCAAAATACATTTAGCAAAGAGCTAAAAGAGCCCCAGCCTCTCCAAACAATCCCTGGTTGTTCTGTTCTGGGGAAAAGAATCGATTTGCAACGTGAGCTGTGTACAGCGCCGGCCTATCGTCTATGACGGAAGTGGTGAATAATTTAGCGCGGGGGCTACTGGATATGCAGCGTTTTTCTGCTGACGCAATCAGCTATCATCCACCGTGATTCAGAAGGCACCCGCCACACACGCCAGGCTGAGGTGAGATGAAAATGCTGTCATCAGGAGCCCCTCTCCTCTTCCTTTATGCTCGGATACCAGCAGGAGCTGCCAGTGACTCAGAAGCCTGGCAGTACAGATCAGGGTGGGCACAGACAGGGGAGATGGGGACAACGCAGAGGATCTCCCACGCCCTCAGACTCTCTCTCAGAGCCTTGCCGTGCCCTCGATGCCATGGCGATGCCGTACGAAAGACCTTCGCCCGCTCCCGAGTTCTGGAGCCTATCGTGAAAGGGTGGGGTCAGTCCAACAAGCCCCGTCCACGGAGAGAAGGGGAGGCAAACATCGCTCAAGCTGCCATTTTGCCCAAACCGCTGGGTCTACATTGCACACCTATACCTGTACGCTCCATCACCTTTTAAAACGACGCCCCTACTTTGTATACCAAATGCCTGCTTGTATTGGGAGGCCAACATCATTCCTGTGCAGAGCTGTGCAGCCTAAGCACTGGAACTCTATGCTCACCTCACAGCTGGAGCAGGCCGACTGCACGTGCCACACCGGCACCAGCGCTACCCAGTCAACTGCAATGGCTTCGGCTTTACAGTTCGTATCATTGGTGCCATTTCTATTTATTTCACTGTGTGGAACTGTTCCTGTACAGCACATTTTCCCACTGGGGCAATTAACATCAACCGGCTGACTGACTGACTGACTGACAGATGGACTAATCACACACTAAGCTCCGTTTTTGGTTCTTAGTCTCGCCTTATTGCTCCGATTGCAGATCGTCTCGCCTCTCTCAAACCAAACGATGGGGGGTGGGGTGGGGGGGGGGAGCTGGGAAGGGGTGTTGCCTGCCCCAGTGGAGGGGCGAGGCTGATGGGATAGGAAGGGGGCACAGGGAGGCCAGATTCCGTCGCGCTGGCTGATCCAGGACGGCACGCTGGCCTGGAGAGGGGGGGTCGGGGGGGGGCTGTAATTAAACACAGCTGCTTAAAGACCATGCGTGGGGAGCAGTAATGGTTACTGTTTTTACAGACGCCAGCCCCCCGCCCCCCACTCTCCCTGAACACAGAAGGCCACCCGTGCCCCGATCCGGTCCGCGGGCCTATTTTTACGCCCCGTATCTGCTTTCACAGAGCCGCGCTGCGCCCGCTGTATAAATACACCCGCAGCTAGCGGAGCTATTTAACGCCGCCGCGACGGGCGAGAGGTTAAACAGGAGCGCGGCTCCCATTTTAGGCCTCCTCCGCGTCGGCGGGGAGATCTCCGAGCGCTAACGCGGCAGCGGCGTTCAGGTCTTTATCCTCGAGGAATCACACAAAGGATCGACAGCGGCAGAATTAAAAATAAAAACTATTCGTACGAAAATAGCCGGTCGCTCAGCCATCCTTACGAGAGCCGTGTGACAGGCAGCCTCACGGCGAAGCTCCGGCTTTAAATTATGCACCATGATGACAGCAGTGCAGCCGCTCAAAAAGCACTGCAAAGACAAAACAGCAACAAACAGTTTATATATTTAATGGCTGCCGCGGCTCCTCTGGGCTGGAGTGCTTTTTGCGGAGCGCAGGCCTCCTCTTCATCACGCTTTCCGCGCGCGGTTAATTATTCACGGGGTTCGGCGGAGCCTCCGCTCAGGCCGCCTGCGCTCACTCCGTGTTTACAAACACGCAGACCCGGTAACCGCTCGGACCCGACCGAGCGCGAGGTCACGGCGCACGCGATGCTCGTACGGCGGGCCCCTGCAGGCGCGCCGGTAAACCCCGCCCCCCGGCCTGCGCGCGGCGAGCAGCTGTGGAGCGGTGATACGATGGAGCGGGCCCCGAGGGACGGGGGCCTGCGGGGGCCTGCGGGGATTCAAATTGCCTCGGCCCCCTTTATGTATCCGCCGCCATCGCCTCTGGATTCCCGCTACAGCCCCCCCCCGCACCCCCCTCCCCAAACACAGGTAAACAGCAGGCACAATTAGGAGGGAACGCGGCTCTGTCTTTGTCTCCCCGCTCCACATTGGCTGTGGGCTCAGCTGAGGAACAGGACAGCAGCGCAGCCGCGTAGCGTACGCCCGAGCCCCCCCCCCCCCGCCGCACGGCTGCAGCAGCATGCGCACGCACGCCGCTGACACTGATTGCACAGGACGGCAGCCAAGTGGCAATCGATTGCAAACGTCTTTAAGCTCCGTCTTCTGGCTGGAGGAGGAGGAAGGGGGGAAGAAAGGGAAAAAAAGAAAAGAAGTGAAGCCAGTGAAATTACAGCTAGAGAAACGGCTCTCTCAAGCAATTCTGCTGAATTCAATGCAAACAAAGGCAAATGGGCGACGGGAGAAACATAATGATGATAAACAAGAAGCATCCATTCGAATAATCTCACCAAAGAGCCAGCCTCCCCAGGAGGCCAGGCTTCTGAGTGCGCCTTCTCTCGCACCGCTCTGGGCACAATCCTGTACATCCCAAAAGTGTCTTTCCAACAAAGACAGCCATTGGTCATGCAGCGCGCACCGCCAGGGGAATTACTTCGACTAACATGGAGAAAAATAAAAGCGTTGCGACCAGAAGCTGTCCGCTGATGCTGACAGAAGACTGGGCGCATACTGATTTCTTTTTTTATTGGCCGACAGCCATTTGCAATGCTCCATATTGTTGGTTAGCAATGCTCTTTTTCTGGCGTTTCTGAAATATTGTGAGGATTCCCTGATAGCAGTCCCTCTGGTTATTCCTATGCAGCAGAGCCGCCTGAGCAAGGGCAGGGAACGCCGTCTACGGCAGCGTAAAGGGCACCTGCGTCTCTGACACTGCATAATCAACAACACAATTAACCTTCAGAAGCAGAGTTCTAGTTTTCCAAAGATTTGGGTTGTTTGAAACAGAAGCTAATATTTTTAAAGACTACGTTATTGCAGAAATTAGCCAAATGATAATCATTTTAACCAATAAAACGAAGGAGTACACTAACAGGAAGCAAAAATAAAATGGCTGCAAGTCACACTGTGCAGTCTGCTTGGTGCCTGAATGAAAACAACTCAGCTTAGTGAGAGACTGTCTAAAGTTTAACATCCTCAGATGAACACATTTGCCAGGGAATACACAAGACAATACATTCAAAGAATACACAAGTCAAATGTGCTTTTGACTTTCATTTCTCAAGCATCTGACAGCTTGACCAATCATTCCGGAAATGGTCTCTCCACCTCCAACAGGAAAATGGAAGACTGGAAAGACTGAGTTGATCATCTATTGTTCAAATAATACGAAGTGAGAGAGTGTTTCAAGAACTGTGGAAAATCCAAAACAGGAAAAGCGCTAACAATTATGGGAAGAAAAAAACGTAATTGGCCCCAAATCAAAGATTAATTATGATCTGTTAAATTCAGAAGTGTAGGGCATATTTAATTTAACATAAAATTAAACCACACGTATAACTTCCACTTTAAGCTCCCTAGCGATTCCATATTTTATTAAACTGCGTCCACTGGCACAGTGCTACAAGCAAGCAGGCAGCCAAAGCACACACTCACAGATTCTTAATCAATGCAAAGGCACGATACACAAAAGGGTTGTGTTCCCCCCAAAAAATGTAGCGCTTAAAGGATCTGAATCACACATCCAAGTCCTTCTGTAGAATTCATTCTCTCAGCGACTCGGCCTTTGAAAGCGTTTATCAGTAAACAGGCCGATGCGAAGACTCCGATTTTCCACATTGTGTAACGCTACTCAAAGGGCCCAGGCTGCACAAAAACCGCTCTTCTTGCTGTTTGAAATGGCGAGACTTTCCGTTCAGAGCGTCACAAAAGGAGCGTGACGCCTTTCATAAGCGCAGCGCGGTCATGAGCACATCAAACGTTCACACAGCACTTCTCCCAACCGACACAGACCGTCATCGGGACCCCTTTCCTTAAGCAGCACGGTGATCTGATGACCATGACAGGATTAGGTGTGTTCTGGTAATGCCACACATAAGGCTGGAGACAGAGCAGTCCCTATCATAATCGGTCTGTTGGCAAAGGCTCCCCTGAATGTTTATGTTATGAAAGAAGCGTCGGAAGGATGCGTATGAAAGCTTTGCTTGGGATCCTACATAGAGTGTCAACATTCAAAATGGCACAGATCCACCGTCAGCACGCTCGAAATATCTGAGCTCTACGATGCTACGGAGAGGACACAGGAAAGTTAAATCTACAGGCTAACTGTGCAGCACATAGCATCTTCGCCACAGCCCTGCTTACATTAATGAGTGTGAAAGCCTTATTACAACTCACACGGCACACACCAGAAGCTACTGCAGCTCCAGAACAAGAATAACGTTTAAAAAGAACACCATCGGCCAAAGGTGCATTCTGACCCTTCACGGGTAAGAGAGGGCTAACTGAAGCATGAGTAACCCCCCCCCCCCCACCCCCCACACTGGCTGCCATGCAAATCAGCCAATTCAAATGGAGCTCCCAGAAGGAACCTAAAGATCGCTGGCTGGTGCACAGCTCCAGGGACTCAAATGAATACATACCCTGCCTGAGCAGGAAAGGGGGTTTCATGTCTTCATTTGGCTGTGGCAGGGAGCTGGGACTCCTCCAGAACGCTTTTGATGTGGGAATTTGGGGGGGGGGGGCACCTTTGTTGAAACATTCGTTCAATCTCAGCACATAAGTGAAACTATGACACACAATTTTGCAGGACTTTTATTCTCTGTCTCCTCTCTGACGTGAGCAGAGGCAGCACAAAGAGGAGAAGCAAACAGCAGGGCTCTGAAGGGGACGGGGACGGGGGGATTATGGTAATAGCTGCCGAAGCCAGTTTATTTCTCTCTCTCTATTTTTGTTTTTGGGGGGGGGGGGGGTGAGCATGTGCGCTGACGAGGCCCTCCCCCGCTCCTGCCTGGTCTACGGCGGCGCTGAAAGGTGGGGGTGCTAATTGGTTTGGCTCTTTTGATCTGCAGACGAGCGCATTAATCCCCCTTAATCATATTAACACAACCCGCCTTAGCCAGCCTGGGCTGCCCGCTCCAGAGCTGCAGGCAGGCAGGCAGGCTCAGCAGCCAGGCGAAACGCCGTCCCCCACCAACCGCCCCCAACACCCAAAACCCAAACCCTCATCCTCCACCAACCGCCCCCAACACCCAAAACCCAAACCCTCATCCTCCACCAACCGCCCCCCACCACCCAAAACCCAAACCCTCATCCTCCACCAACGGCCCCCCACCACCCAAAACCCAAACCCTCATCCTCCACCAACCGCCCCCAACACCCAAAACCCAAAAACCTCACACCCCAGAACCCACCTGTGCCATGCCCCTCTCCTGGACACACCCACACAGCCCTAACCCAACCTCTCCACTCAATCAACTAACACACACACACACACACACACACACACACGTACACATACAGAGTACTGCTTTTGTTGTTCTTATAGACCATCAGGTAGAAGTGCATCAGAAGGAGAACTAACCCTCAGATGCTGGGAGAAGACTGAGCATCTTTATGAAGGCAAGGGTTGCCTTGGTGATGGAAATATGTTTTTTTTTCCATCCGTGTTTTCTGGGGAAGGGGACAAGGGGGAGTTGGTGCCCCCAGCGGGTGGTCTGGTCAGGGGGACTGATCCCGTCTGTCACCAGGTGTTCGCTCTGCGGGGGGGCGGCCGATTTGGCGGCGGAACGAGGATGCCAATATGGTGCTTCCTGTACATCCCGAGGTAACGCGTATGGCTCCTCTACGTCACACTGCCAGCACCAGCACAGGGACCCCAGCCCGCGGACACATCTCCATCTCCCACCGGCTGCGCCTCACCTCCGCACAATTACTCATCCTCTTTCATTAATGATCTTTGTTCAGATCATACTGTACTGTACTGTTAGGGGAAAATCCATAGCCCCTGAATAAAATATTAAATTACACTTGCAATGATAATACCATTTAAAAAATGGTGACAACAAAAGGAAATAAAACAGAAGTATAAAGCTTCTCCTTCAAAAATGTGTGATTATTACTGAAAATATTAACTCATTTGGATGAGTGTGAGACTTCCCTGTACGCGTGACGCTGGAAGATTGCTGAGATTTTGAGGTGTGTGAATTGGGGAGGCAGGCCGTGGGGGGGTGGGGGGTGGTAATGAGCAATCAGAGGCTTCCGCCTGGGTTCACAGTCACAGGGAGATCTGTGCAGTCAGCCCCCAGGATGGGCCCGCCAGCATCGGGGGGTGTGAGCACAGAGCCGGGGAACCACAGGCAATCCTGCTGCAGCTCCAGCATCTAATCGACCTCCTGCCCCGATATTCACACAAACACACACACACACACACACACACACACACACTATCCCTCACCCAATCAACCTCCTGGCCCAATCTTCACACAAACACACACACACATTCTCACTCTCTCGCACCCAATCAACCTCCAGCCCCAATCTCCACACACACACACACACACACACTATCACTCACCCAATCAAACTCCTGCCCCAATCTCCACACAAACACACACTCTCCCTCCATCAGCGCACTCACTCGCGCTCTCTCTCGCAGACACACACACTCATGCGAGCGCGTACACACACACACACACACACACACACACACACACCTCTGCAATCTTCCTCCCCCCAGTCTCTCTCGCCCGCCTCTAGCAGAGAGGCATGGCCACAGTCCAACTCAGGACCATCAATCAGCACACAATTATCGTGGAACAATCCGCCCCACACAATCACGAGCGTGTTATTCCTTGTAAGGCAGCACAATAACAGGCAGGTACACACGTGCACACACACGGAGACACACACACACACACACACACAAGCGCAAAGCCAGTTAGCCAAAGAGGGAGCTTTCCAAAGCGAAGCTGGAACATTCACAGATTCAGGAATCCATTGGGGGGTGAGAGTGCAATACTGAGTTTTTCTTTTTTTCTTTTTAAAAGGGGGGGGGGGGGTTTCAAGGCGGCTGGAATTGGCATTGTCGTGGGAATCACATACCAACTGTTTCCATGGTGACCCTCTGGCGGTGACAGGCGCTTCACAGTAACCGGTATACATCACCCCCGCGGGACTCTTCCACCCCGCCCCCTCTGCTTTTGCCCGAGGCAGGTTGGAGAGGACGGCTGGACACAAATCACCTCCCCCTCCCCCGCCCCCGCCCCCGCCCCGTACCTCCCCAAATTTAGAGCACCTATTTTCTCTGCCGCTTTAAATCTTCACTCAGCGCACGGAGGGGGCCGGAGCTCAGCGTGGGCCTGGCGACCGACGGCCCGGGCTGGCCCCGCGCTGGGGTGCCACGTCCGCCTCTCCGAAGGCTGGAACGCGCAGAGGTCCCGCTGCCAACACAGGTGGGTACAGTGCGCAGGGCGGGGCTGATCTGGCAGCCCTCCAGAGGGGCTCAGTCACTGCAGCTCAGCCCACTTCAGCAGCAGCAACCCGACTCCAGCACAGGCACAGCCTTCAGAAACAGCCATTTTAACCCTTAAACAGGGAGGGAGACGGGGGGGCGGGGGAAGCGGGGTGTGGAAGAGGAAGGGGGATGGGGGAGGATAAATGAAAGCCTGAGAGAAAGAATGGGAACCCGGGGTACTGGGGGAGGGGGGGCTGTGGGGAGATTTAATTGGTTTAATTTCAAGGTTTCCGCAAACTTGAATGGAAAACGGATTCGGGGGGCTGTCGCAAGCCCTGATGTGGGTTTTGGTGATGGTCCCTCTGCTGACACTTTAAATTGTGTGTGTGTGTGTGTGTGTGTGTGTGTGTGTGTGTGTGTGTGTAGGGAGGGGGAGCGCACATGCGTGTGTGATTTCAGCACCTCCTCTCAGTAGGGAATGGCTTTTTTTACTCTTTGAGCTCTGGAGCACAGCACTCCCAGAATGCAACGCCTGCCTTTCGCCTCCCCTCTGACACACCAGGTGAGATGGCGAGCCCAGAGGAAACTCACTCACCCCAGCAGAAGGGGGAGGGGGCTGTGTGTGTGTGTGTGTGTGTGTGTGTGTGTGCAGCGCACACTCGGCACTCACACACTGCGCAATTCACATACACACTTCTGTCACAAGCCCTGACAGCCTGTGTTTACTGAAGCATTCTCATTAAGCACAGCGCCCTTCAGACCCAGAAGAGGCATTGTTCACAGATATATGGGGGTCAGGGCGCGGGTCAGGCCCACATTGATCTCCAAATAAATCCATAAGCCGGCAGGGTGGTCAAACACACCAAACAAGATCGATCTACACAGTACAGTATCCTCAATCAATACCTTTGACAGGAAGATTTCAGACACAGATGACAGCTCGCTGGACTTTCTAAAGTGGGAGTGTTGGGAGGCCCGCACCCAAAACGGTTATTTATGGTCGCAAATATGGAACATCTGGTCTTTCTTTAAGCGGCTTTATGACCGCGATTCTCGCAACAGGGAAATAACAGGATTGCTGCTGCATTAATCCTGTAGCCATAAGCCTGGACTTGACCTTCTCTACAATTAGAAACAGAGACTGGTAACACTAAATGATTTTGATATCCATTCATCATGGGTCCATTCTTCTGGCCTGTTTAACACCAGGCAGGAGCTTATGGGATCCATTTATACCAATCCATGGTAGCTGGCACACGTAATGAAGTTGACATTTCCCTCTTTATCCCAGCCAGGCCTGGGGAAGTAAAGCAAGCCTGCTGCTGTACGTGGTCTTACGATAAATCATTTTCTGAGAAACAGCCTACTCCTTTCCCTCATTTCCATCTCCTTTTCTCTTCCCCCCATGGTTCTCCTATCGAGGAAGTGTGTGCATGTGTGTGCGTGTATGCATGCTTGTGTGTGTGTGCGCATGCGTGTGTATGTGTGTGCGTGTGCGTGTGTGTGTGCGAGCGTGTATGCGAGCATGTAGAAACAATCTAACCGGGTCTGACAACAGGGAGTGCTCTCCTTTCATTAGTGGGGACGGTGCACCAATAACAACCTCACATTCCACACACCTGAAGATGCGTTTTGATTGGTGATTGGATCTTGTTGTGTCGTCTTGTCTGAAGAGCAAGACAGGAACAGCGTTTCCTTCTGACGAAAGCCACTACAGATGGCTTTCACTGCACCGAAGCAGCAGAACTCCACAGCAGTACAATTCAAGAGTTAACCAGATCGACATGCTCCTATAAAAACTAAGTAGTTAACGTTTTGTTGTTGCTGTTTCTTACAGCAATAATTAAATGAGATGGAGAGACAAAGGGAAAGAGAGGAGAGAGAAAAAAGGACAGTTTTTCCGCCATACCACTCCCTCCCCTAAAAAGCTCTTCGAAGGCGAGTCGCATTTCAGTTTAATTACAGGCCTCGCATTGGACAGATCTCTCTCCAAGAGCTATAAATTTGAGGGAGGTGGTTTAGGAGTGGAGACTCTTCCACTCTCTCCCAGTCTCACAGTCTCTTTTTTGCTCTCTCTCTGACACACACACACACATACATATACACATACACACATAATAAGAAAGAGAGAGAAAGAAGACATTGTTTGTATAGAGCACCAGGCATTTCTGGGAAGCTGAGAGTTCATGCTACACTATTTTCTGATTTTGCTGTCCAGCTCAGTACAGGCTAGTTCAAACATATTCTTTTTCTATGGAGACATGACCAAAACAAATCTTGGCCAGGGTTCAGGACGTGATTTGGTGATCTGGGAAGGAATCTACCAGCATAACTGCTGAGGCCTAACACAGTCCCGCCCTCAAGCATTCACCAAAAAATAAATAAAAAGCCAGCTCAGGTATTTGCGTGTCGGCGCACTACAACCTTCCCCAAGGCTCTGTCAGAAAAACATGATAAATGACATTTCTTTTCCAGTGGAATATTCTCAGCTCAACCACGAGTTAGGAAAAAACAAAAGAATAAGCAAACAACCAGATAACCAGAGTGATCCTTTTATAAACAGCCAGGACATGGCAGACATCTTCATTCCTGTCTCTGGACTCTGCGAAGCCTGTCCCGTACAGAGCCCACCAATGGATTTCCCAGGGGAACTCGACTGTAGCCCCATACGTCTGCTGAGCGCGGACCACAAAAATGTGCTGCGCTGGGTCAAGCCACAAGCCCCTGGGCGTTTCACTGACAGTTTCTACAGCCCAAGATGTTGACAGTTCAGTCCGCTGAGACGGACTTGAAAACACATCACACACGCAGTCCCCCCGTACGCGGCTCCAGAGGCCCCGGCGCTCTCAACGCAGGATTATCCGCCCGACCAATCAGTCCCCACAGCGGCACCAGTCGCCGGTGACATTTAAAGGCGAGGAGCCTCTTTTATTTTGTTTTGCGATTAAAGGGAAGCAGGTACGACTGAAGCGGAGGCGGCCAGGGGTTTGATGTGGCCGGCGCTGCGTTACAGATCCCGCACACTTTCCCTCCGCTGTAACCTCCCCCCGCAGCAAACCCCTGCCCCTGGGCTGCGGGGGGTTCAGTACCCCCATAAACAGCATGGCCGCAAAAACGCCAGCTCAAACGGAAGCTCAAACGGGACAGGTTAAGTGGATTTAGCTTGTTGTTTCCTACAGCTACGACACCCTCCAACCGCCTCACTGCTGAAACAGTGCCCAGCGGAGACCTCAGACATTTACAGGTGTTGAGCGTGCGGACGGCAGTGACAAGAGGTTCAAACCCAACTCCCTCCCGGAGTGACATCACTGACCCCTCTGGTAGCTCGCAGCTGTGAGGTCACGCCACCGGCTGAGTTTCCTCGTAAGCCGCACCGTTTCCTGCAGCCTTCCTGTCACCGTCCACAGCACGCATACATTTGCATGTCATTACCACACGGACTGCCGACGGGCACGGACCGCCCAAACCTCAACAGGAGGTCATCACAAGCACTGACCCCTTAGAGGGACGCTGCCCCTGTCTGGAGACAGCACCAGCTCTATGAATGTGAGCACACACACTGACACACGGGCAGGCAGGCACAGACACCGTAGCTCACGTGAGTCCGGCAGGCTGACAATCACGCGACAGACTCGCAAACGACAAAGCCCCTGGACAAACACAGGTGCACAGAGAGGCATGCAAACCTGGACATATTTAGACTTTGACAGGTGTTCTGCTGGCCAGAAGGGGCCCAACAACCACACAGAACCACAGTAGCTACATAGTGTGTCAAATTCAGTTTCCCAATACCTCTTCAGATATGAACCTAGGGCCTGTGTTTTCCCAGAGCAGTGGACGCAATCAGAAGAGCTTATTTGGCAGAGATATGGCTTCTGGCTGTGAGCTCCCTCCTGTCTGCTGAGAGTGATCAAGGGAAGGTACTCACATAAATCACCGCTCTTCCCTGAGCGTGAGCGCTCACTGAAGAAACGCAGTCATCATCCTCTCTTTAAGAACTGAACAGTATCACATATGAAGGGGAGGCAGTCAACCACATGCTGGTTCTCCAAGATAGTGGACAATGTCCACTTACCCAATTCTTACCTAGATGCAGTGATGTGCATTCACACGTCAGCATGCAAAATTCTGCACACACACCATTCCTGTCAGACTAGGACCTCAATGTAGTAGAGGAGGCGACCAGTAGAGAGGGCCAGTGAAGCCACACAAATTCCCATCATGCTAAACTCATCTGAATACATGCATGCACACGCGTGCGCACACACAGACACACACGTACACTGCATTAAGCCCAAGGAAAATAAACCATCAAACCCTGTACCAATCACTCACAAAATAACCTTCATCAAACCTGAACTAATAACTAGAGCATACACACTCACACACACACACACACACACACACACACACACACATATACACACACACACACACACACCTTATAGAATGCATTCAGTTCTCTATCATCATATGGGCCCTCCGGCAAAGCGGAAAAGCGGTGGAACAAAGTGAAGTGTGGCAGGCCAAGGCGACGCGCCTGTGCCGGTCGCTGGGAGACGGGCGGAGCGTGAGACCCACGGCAGACGCCCGGGAGCGGAGAGAGAGCCGGTAATAAAATCATCTTTTCATGAGCGAGGGAAGAGTGATCTGGAGCCTAACGGTGAAGAGCGCGGCGCACCCCGCAGGCTGTGTCGACTCGCTAAGCGACGGCGTCGGGCGGGGGGGCGGGGGGGGGGCAGAGGCCGAGCAACCGGCCCCCGCGTGTACGAGTCACACTCACAACACCGCCGAAGATTACAAAACCGCTTCATTTCAGCGCCCGCCGCTCGACTCCACCGCACAGTAGAGAGAGAGGGGCAGGGAGAGGAGGCGAGAGGGGCAGGGAGAGGAGGCGCGGAAGACGCAGGAGGAGAGAGGGGAGCGCTGCTCGTAGCCAGAGGGGGGACTGATGGAGAGCACACCTCCATTGTGTTTTCCATTCCTTTGTTTCCACCAGCCTGTTCGCAGCCTCCTGGGACGCAGGGAGACAGCGTGGAGCTCCCGGCAACCGAGAGGGAAAAAAATGTGAAAATCACTTACGGGGCGGCTGGTGCGGGCGCCAGTCCTGATGATAATGACAGCAGCGACCGACTCGACCGTTTATGGCATCTTTACAAATTTTACGGTCGTAATGGGAAAAAGAAGCAGAGGGATGCAATCAATAACGAATAAATAAATAAATAAATAGAAGCGGGTGACATTCTACACGCGGGAGCTCCAAATTCAGCCTCCACGCCTGGAACGCACCGAGCCATCCACTGCGATGGCTCCCTGACGCAATCAATTAGTGCCATTCATTATCCAGCCTATAAATCTCATTTCAAATCAATTTCCCCCCTTTAATTACAGCTTTCAGGCAGTCCTTCAAACCAAACAAAACTGGCGCGACCACAGAAAATGAACTAATAAAAGATTAACAGGTCATTACAGACATGACAAGCGTGTACGCACACCTGCAACTGTATCCAGTTATGGATGGGAACAGGATAGTTATGGATGGGAACGTGATACTTGGCTGGCAGGAGAGCCTACGTCACAGACTGCCTCGGCAAAATGGAAGGGAACTCAGAACAGGAACAGAATTAATATTTTTCAACATTCCAGCGACTGCACAAACCTCAACTTTCCTTTGCTCTTCCATTAAAAAATGGGATTTTTTATATATTCACAGCATCTGAAGGACTACCAGAATGAAAAATGTACAGAACCACATGACCAGTGGGGTCTGCTACTATCACAAACGTGCAGTTCCATGTGTGCACATGGGAAGGGTCATCACAGACAGAAAGGCAATGCTTTTTTCGATCAGGCCTGCTTTTATATGAAGACTCGGAGCGCAGTTCAATATTCAGCTGAAGCTAACCTACAATCACACGGACGCGAGGAGCTCTCAGGCTCGTATGAGGTTTCAGCGGTGAGAAATCACAGCGTGCTTCCTGGCATCTCTCTCAGAATTTCAGCACATGCGTATTGATTAAAGCTCTGCATGAGCACTGGAATAATCAGCCCCCCAGAACGATGTCCACCCACAGGTCACACATCACAAACTGGAGATTTACTGCATGCATATTTAAGAAGGTTATTGATACTTTACCATTTAAATGATAAATGAATGTAATTTTACTCATTTTCATTAATAAAAAAAACATGTTTACTTGACTTAAACGTGCACAGGAGGGATTTCATTGGTTGCTACCGGTAACGCTGGAATTCTCGTGCACAGGAGCAGCCATTTCATATGGAATTCAGTTATAAATAGCCAAGCTTACTTACTGTTTAAATATCTCAATATTTCAAAGACCATCCATTTCAATATGAGTAATTGCACATTTCTGAAAGGCCTTAATATTTAACAGAGGCATGAGACAGTTCTACTGTAGGATGGTAGAAGACCAATGGGACCAACTTCGGCAAAATATAAGCATGGTGGTGCAAAGCCCCAAAGTAAACTCCACAGCACCGAGTCCCATTACGGTCAGCACAGAACAGAGAGATATTCTGTACACAAGCGTGGTGCTCACAAGCATTCAGTAAGAAGCACAGTCAGCGGCTCCGGCTTCCAAAGTCAGCCGGACTAATAGTTCTAATACAATAAACCCTTAAATGCCCGGATTTACAGTCTCACATATCGGCCCTTGACTGTGCCCGCATTCAATCCCCACACCCATTACCCCGCCAAGGCTCTCAGCAATCCTATTGGCTGGGGATTAAGACGGAGGGTTTGCGGAACGGAGTTTAATCAGGTCTGCGAGGCCCAATCGGGAGCCGGGCGAGCGAGCGGAGAGCGGACACCGCGACTCGGGATCTGGCTTCTCCCGACTCTCGGACCAAACGAAGCGCGGGCGGCGGGACTGGCGGTGTGGCTGTGAATCGCAGCCGTCGGCCCCGCGGCTCCACATTCACACGGGGAGCTCCACATTCACACGAGGAGCTCCACAGTCACACGGGGAGCTCCACATTCACACAGGGAGCTCCACACTCACACGGGGAGCTCCACATTCACACGGGGAGCTCCACATTCACACAGGGAGCTCCACATTCACACGGGGAGCTCCACATTCCAGGGGACTCCACATTCCACGGGGACTCACATTCAACGGGAGCTCCACATTCACACGGGGAGCCCCACATTCACACAGAGAGCTCCACATTCTCACGGGGAGCCCCACATTCACACAGAGAGCCCCACATTCACACGGGGAGCTCCACACTCACACGGGGAGCTCCACACTCACACAGGGAGCTCCACAGTCACACAGGGAGCGCCGCAGGTCAGCATGCAGAGAGAGGGGAAGGTGTTACCAAAACACATTAGACTGAACAGACGATATTAACGCTGCCTGCGGCAAAAACATCCCTCCTTATTGAGCAAGGACTCTCATTTCAGCTCCCTGGCAAAGCGTTTATTACACTAGCTGGCAGGGTGGTAATGTGCATTTCATTCTTCATCGCTTATTCACTGCTCGCCATTCATGCGTGGCAATGAATTGGCTCAAGATCCAATAAGCAGCGAACGCATCCATTGTGTGAGCCGCCGGCCTCCGTTCAGCGAAAGGCGTTTCTAAGGGAACACCGCGGGCAGCTGGACTGGGTTCCGGAGCCAGTGAAAGCCCACACCAGGTCCGCAGAAGTGGAGGGGACCCGCCACCCCCCCCCCCCTGCTGCATCGCCACTGCCATCAACAAAAAATGTTAAAAAGCAGTTGGACTGCACCGCCCGCCCTATCTGGACTCAATTCATCGATCTGCTCTGCTGGTGATAAATCTCCCAGGGCTGCAGCGTGCTGAGGGGAACCGGCCCGACTGCCGGTCACTGCAACCGGAGAACAATGAGCATTTCAGGAAAATAAACTTCAGCTCTGAGGTCCAGCTTCACTGGACTCAACTCCACTGCCCCAAAAACCAACTGTCCTGAACAACAGAGGAGACAGAGAACCACCGCTCAGAGAAGAGAGAGGGAGGCAAAGCTGCAGCCCTGACGCTGGAAACATGCCGGGACAAAAAGACATCCCAGGTACCGCACACACTCAGGGCTCAGCACTAATGGCAGCCTGTCTGCGGCATCGTGAGCCTCGTCTCAAAGAGGATTTCACCGAAAAAAGAAGGAAGAAAAAAAACAGATCAGGGGCTGATTAATTTAGTTTTATTTCTTTTATTTCCACTGAAGGGATAATAGCGGCTCTGACGCGGGGGTGCCTTTAATCTGACAGCGAGCCATCGGACAAAGTGCAAATTCTCCCTCTCCCCTCTGGCAGCGCCGGGGTCACCCCGACACCGCCGCCCGCGCGCGTCCTGTCTTTATCTGGCTTCCGCGGGGGAATTAGCGCGCTAATGAAAGCGGCGCTAAGCCGATTCCGCGCCGCGTTCGACCGGCTCTCAGGAAACGACTCGGTCTGTCAGGCGAAGGTGACTTTCCAGGGCCGAGCGGGCGAAGAGGCCCGTCCTCCACGCGCGGGGGCGGGGGGGGGGCGCGTCCATGCGACAGCCAATCAAAAAGGCTCCTGAACTCTCCGAGAGCGTAAACAGGCGGAGTCAGCATCGCGTGAAGAGCGTCTGTAGCTACGCGTCTCTGTGGACGCGCTGGGCCTGGAGCGGACGCGTTTTAAAAGCGGGGCAGGGAGGAGGGCGGGGAGACGTCTGTCCCCGAGCCGCTCCCGCGAACGGGAAACCGCTGAAACATTGAGCCGGTCCACGCGACCGCAGCGGAAAGCTCGCTCTGACTTCACAGAGCGCTGCGGAGCGCTGGGGAATGAAAGGCAGACGCCACGCAGCCTTTACGCGAGCGCTCCGTGGGCCTCGGTGGCGTGCGCGCGCTGCGCGGGGGCAGCATCCCGTCTCGAGACCACAGAGGAAGAAACGGGCCCAATTCCTGAGTGCCTGCGCAGCAGACGAGCCACCTTAGACAGCAGCCCAGGGCACGGGAAACAGACACGCAATACGAACGCAATTCACAGAAAGAGACGACGCGCTTTGAGATTTAACATGGCGGAGCGCTGCCAGCGGTGCGTTCTTTGAGGTGAGCGGTCTATTAACGTGTCCTGATGTGCTCTCCGTATCCAGCAGGACCCCGAGCGAGCCCTGGCTTCAATCTGGGGACGGCTGGCACTGGAAGGCCCAGGAACCACCGGAGTGCAACTATAGGGGCCGTGACCCCTGTGACCTCCTGCCCCAGTAACAGAGTCATTCTGCTCGCAGGGGGTGGGGGGAGGCCAGGGGGGGCAGAGGGGGGCAGCAGGGAGAGAGTCGGCTGGATTCTGCAAATAAATCACTCCAAGGTGCCTTTGTTGCAGCAGGTAATTAGAAATGGCTTGAAAGCAATGAAATCCAGCATTTTCCCTGCATCCATTAGGAGACAAATTCCTGCAACAAAATGTATTACTGCCCTTCCTCCCTTCTCCCCTCCCTTCCCCACCCCCCCCCCCACCCCCCCACAGTAAACCCGCCCGTTTACTCACCATCGCGTACCCTAATTCGTATTCAGAAAGCCGTGTGCCAGGCGAGGCAGCCGTGTTAATGAGAATGTAACATCTCTGCCAAAGGCAGAAATCTCTATCAAGCACCATATGGACAGAGTGTACCGCTTTTTCTCCTTTTTAGGAAAATGGCTGTCGGACACAGGTATCGACATTTCAGGAGAACCTGAGGTGAGGGAGATTGCGACTGTGTAAGCGAGAGAGAGAGAGAGAGAGAGAGAGAGCGAGAGACACACACAGAGAGAAGGAGGGGGGACGGAGGAGGATCTGCTGAATTGTTTTTATTTCCTCCAGGAGAGTTAAAGATGGCCTGGTGTCGGTGCTCAGGCCGAGCAGCTGCGTTAATCCAGCGTTGGGGCGGATGAGAGGTCCGGGGGGCGCGGCCCCGGCTCCTGTAACTGCACCGCCGCCCCAGCTGTTACTCCAATCTATAACTCTGATGGCCATTTTAACCCCATTACCCACCGGGTCAGCGGCTAAGTGGGCAAAAATATGACGCGCTGTAAGAGCGCTGCTCGGACCCGGCGAGCGGAGGGCTCTCTGAGGAGGGCTCTAATGGGCCGTGTGCCACACATGCCTCTGCAGAGCGAGCGCGGGGTCTCACTCAAACTGCGCTCCACTTCCCCTCATGCACGGGGCTGTCCCGCAGCCTCTCACACCAGGGCGAAGAGGGCTTCAGCCCTGAACCCCAAATCACCTCCCACACCCAGGCTACTGGCCTTCTGTCGGCATCTGCTTGCCTAACGCACTACCCAAGACCCACCTGGTGAGCCGGCGCCGAGTCATCGGACCCGGTTTCCCACGGCAAGGCCCCAGCACCTCCAGCACCTCCGTACAAACCTTAACCGCGCGGCAGCCACGCAGAACAGCCATGTTTTAGTATGCTGAACCCTACAAGGCCAAATCAAAAAGCACGAGGAATAATAAAAAGGGATCGGGAAGCAGGGCCTTTTGTTTCACTCTATGACTGTGTGCTCCACTGCAGCACGCTGGAGACCCAAGGCCAGTGCAGAAAAATAACTGCCCTCTAAAATTTTATGGGCAGTCCCCCAAGATGGTACAGTTAGAGAGTGTTATTCTTCCTTTATGATCCATCTTGTTAGTGTGGCGTGTGCATGGGTTCCTGGGGGCTTCACCTCCTCTGCGTTGGCCCGCCCGCCCGCGCGCGCGTGCGGATCGGCCGTCTGCGCCGCGGCCTCATTTATCTCCCTTATCCAAACACCGCCGCGGCTGTGACACAATCCCCCAGCATGCCCGCGTTAACCTCCCAGATTGGGGAGGCATGATTCATGCCAAGCGCCTCGTCCAACATGGCCGTCGTCCTCCTCCCAAGGAAAAAGAAAAAAAAAACCTGAGACATCCCCAGCGCGTCCGCGCTCGCCGCCTCTATTTAATCACCAGCAGAACGGCGTTAAACGCCCGCCTGCCAGCCAATCGCGCGGCCCTGCTTGCGTTTTAAAGGGAACGGATGGCTCCGCTCAGGGCTACGCACACAGGGGCTTTCACAGCGTTCAGACACGCCGCGCAGGCTATATCATTAGCGCACGCGCCACATATCATTAAAGGATTCATACACAATATTATTTTAGCTGAACAATCTTCAATTCATTCGTTAATTTAGCCGCAGTTCCGTGCCGCGTGATAGGCTCGGTAATATTGCGTAGCGCGCCAGCCGCTCGCCAAAAGAGGGTCCAGACACGGCTTTATTTCGCTATAAAAAAGCTCATTTAGGGGGGTACGGTAGCATGGAGAGGAAACGGCATGAACGCAGCCGTGTCCGGTTTTACTGCGCCACCGCAGTTGGGTGTGCAGCCAGCCTATCGGGGTTTGTCCTCAGAGCCCTAATCAACGCAGGTTTGCTAAACGTTTCGTATGAATCGCAACGGCACTAGAGAATATGAAAAAAGGGCTCTTGATACGGGCGTTGGGAAGGCCTTCATCAGGCCGGTAATGAAGGCATCGGGCTCTCAGTAATCAGCAGCTCATTCACAGAGTGGAGCACGGCCCCGAAAAGCACAATATCATTACAGTCAGACAGAGCAACAAAGGGAGGGGGGGCTACTGCGAACGCAACCTGGGTACCTGTGAGGTTTCAAGCAAATTAAAACATGTAAGCGCTATTAATCTCCATCAAAATTACAACTGAAACTCATAAGCCAATGTGCTCATTCTGTCCTCATCCCAGGCCTAATGCGATACTGTCCTTTGGGTTCAGCAGCTCACAGAACGCAGCCACAGGTTCATTTGGGTCCCCGCCGGGGTCCAGGGCTCTGCTAGGGCCGCCCTATCTCTGGGCCCAGTGACCGCAGGATACAGCCCCAGACTAAAGTGAGGTCCTGCTCCCACTACACAGCCAGAGACTTTCCCCAATAGACCCAGAGACATAATGGGAACCTCTGCGTGTCTGTGTGCGTGTGAGTGCATGCATATGTGTGCAAGCATGGAGTCCACACTCACAACTCCTGACCGGAGAACTGGCCATTTTTCCATTTAGAACTTTTAACCTGGTACCTACGTCACGTGCAACCATCCCCGTCTCCTTGGAGCCTTACAGAGGCAACAGATCACCATTAACCCATCACAGCAAAATGAGGTGGCGAATGAGAACAAGGAAAAAAGCGTCCTCCATCAGGGACGCGACGCAGACGAGGCGCTGCTGCACTGAGCAGTTTGACGAGATTGACAGGAGGAGAAAGAAAAACGCTCGGTGGGAAACGTAGGACCAGGCTGGCATCTTAAACAGGCAGGACCCCAGCTGGGGAGGGCCCTGGAGGACAGCGATGGAGGCCCAGCCAGCAGAACTGATCTTCTGCTGCAGTTTCAACTCTGAGGCAAAGAAAAAAGGTGAAGAGAAAGGGAGAGAGACTCAGAGGAAGAGGCAGACCGAGGGGGAAGGGAGGAAAAGGAAAAGCAAAAGCATGAGAGGGAGGAAGAGAGAGAGGAGAATGTGGGAGAGGGAGAGAGAGAAGGGAGAGGCTAGAAGAGAAAGAGAGGAAGAGGGTGGAAGAGAAAGAGAGGGAGAAGACTGAATCCGCCGCTCATTCCCAGGCCTGGTCTGATGGGAGAGCTCTCCTGGTCTGAATTCGTAAACAGGGAGCCTGTGCTGCGGATGAATTATTTATGGCCGGCCTTTGCCTGGTGTCAGCAGCTCCGCTGGATGAAATGATATTTATGGAGCCCCATGGGTGGGCGGATTCAGAGAGGAGGGAGCGGAAGGGGGGATGAGTAAAAGAGGGAGGACAGTGGAAATGAGAGAGAGATGGGGAGGCCTTCACCCATGCCAGGTGAGCTGCATGGGGCTCATAGAAGAGGCCAAAAAGCGAGAGGCAGCCTGGGGGGGTGGGGGGGGAGTGACGGGAGGGTAATAAACCCGGCACTGGGAAAGACGGGAACAGCCCATAAATCAGCACATTGGTGCTGACAGGTCTTTCCAGCGAGAAATCACGCGTGTTAGGTCGACAAGGATGCTGAGAGGAAATGGCTCTTCTACAAGAGGGGCCGGGGCCGTTCCAGGCTTCTGCAGAGGGGGGTCACAGATGGTGACAGCTCTCTGCGGAGGATCCGCAAGAGATTTAACCCCCAAATCAACCATGCGGGTTCAACTTGGGCTGCCGCGGATACTGCGCCCCACCCCCCTCCACCCCCCTCCATTTCCTACCCGTCGGGCCGCGTTTCCACACGCACATCACAGAGGGGAAGATTCAAATTACACGGCGACACTGACGGTTTCAAATTAAGCATTTAAAAATATCCAAGATGGAAACAAACTCCTCGACTTAATTAGAGACCACTTAAAGTGTAATTCCCTTAAGACAGGCGTCCCAGATGGCAGCACACATTTTCCCAACAGTGAAAAAGCCTGCAGTGGAGAGCGAACTGGAGCCTCCGGCCAGGGATCCGGCAGTCCTGGGAAAGAGAGGGTTAACCTCTTGGGGGAGGGGGGGGGGGGGTGCACGTCCCATGCTAAAAATGAATGAGGCAGCTCAGAACCATCCTAAGCCTGCTCAGATGTCTTCCCTTAAACATTTAATAGCTCTTGGATTTGAGGGAGTGGCGAGGTTTGCTGGCAGGAACCGCGGCAGAGGGTCTGCTCTCACCTGTTTCCGATCGGGGAGAGAGCCTGAAGGACAGGGCAGCCAGCCTGGGGTAGCGACGGAGCTGTGTTTCATACGGGGGCCTCACAAAAATCCCCCCCTCCCCGCAAAATAACGAGGAACGAGGAGGGAACAGGAAAGGATCTGCCACTGCTCGTACAACAGCCCCCCGTCCATCTTGCACGCCCAGTCGCTGCATCGTAGCCAAAGGACAGCGCGTGATTGGGTAAAATAATGGCAGCACCTCATCTCTGCTTGGCTGCTCTTAAAACCTGAGGGGGAGGGGCTTCCCCTCCATCTTGTTTTCCTGACAGAAGTTCAGGTGATTGAGCTGCGGGGGGTGTGGGTCAGGAGCAGGGGATTTACTTGTCGTTACAATGCAAATGGTCTTTGGGGGCAGCAGCTTCTGTCACCAAGCAACATAAGGAGCCTGCGTGGGTTCACAGGACTGCTGGTAATGATCACGCACGCGCGAGTGTAGCGTCCGACCCGTCCCGAACCCCAGCAGGAACGCCAGGCCTCACGACCCCGCTCTCTGAAATTCTCTGGACCTGAGGGGCAGACCATAAAGGGGCGTCCGACGCAGTGGAGGAGCTCATGGGCTGAAGGGTTCAGAGGAGAGAGAGAGAAGCCGGAGGCTGAACCTCAGACCGAAGGGAAGGATCTGGACCGGAGCTGGAGCCGTACGCATCCTCTTAAAGCCCAAGCAGATTAAAGAGCAGCCGAGGCAGCGGCCGCAGCAGCAGCAGCACGCGTCTGAAACGCATCCCGTACAGCCGAGCTCCCCCGCATGCCCAGCCAGCCACATCCCTGCCCGCTGTTTGTTTGCTCACATCCAGCCCTAATACCAAGTGATTTACCACCGCATGACTTATTCATTGTATTCTAATGCCTGCTTGTACGCACCTTTATGCTAATGCTGCAGGACTAATACATGATCCTGCAGGCCGGGGAGTCTGGGCTGGTGTGGGAGGTTCCGTGTGCGGCTAGCGAAGCGTGTGCGGGGGAGACTCGTGCCCGCACCTAACCGCAACGCAACTGGCTCCTCTGGCGTCCCGGCAACCAGAGCGAGCAGCGGATCCCCGGTCTCCTGCTCTCTTTGTCTGCAGCCGGTGGGTCTGTGGGACGGGGCGGGGGGGGCTCCCGCTGTCTGGGGGAGGGAGGAGCAGAGCTGGCTGTCGCTGCAGCCCTTCAAACGCGCGCAGAGACTGCTCGGGGAAAAAAACCCCGGGGCGGGGAGGCCTCGGATTTGATTACAAACCCAATAACGTCTTTCGTGTATTTGTTTTGGAGCCGCCATTCATAACTTGATTAGTACCGCAATTATCAGTGCAATCAGTTACGGGAGGCAGATTTAGACACAACTGCAACAACCCCCCACAGGCAACCCGCACGCCCGCTATTCCCTCCTCCAAATGCAAACACACACACACAAACACACACACACGCACACATGCGCACACACACGCAAACACACACACGCACACATGCGCACAGATGCATACGCATACACGCACACACAAGCACACACGCGCACACACACACACACACGCACACATACATGCACACACACACACAAACACACACACACGCACATGCACACACACACACACGCACACATGCACACACATACGCATACGCACACACGCATACGCACACATGCACACAAGCACACACGCGCACACACACACACACACACACACACGCGCACACATACATGCACGCATACACACACGCACACACACACACGCACACACATGCAGGTACACACACACAAGCACACACACACGCGCACACACACGCACACATAAATGCATGCACACACACACACGCACACACATGCACGTACACACACACGCACACACACACACACGCACACGCACACAAAGCTAAGCTCCACCAGTTCACCCCTCCTCCACCGGCAGACAAAGAATGACTTTCATGAGCGAAGGGTAGTTATGTTACGGTGCGAGTGGAACGCGGGCGTTGGTTTTTTCCAGGAATGCTACATCACAGGTACAGCCTTCAGGAGCAAAAAACAAATCTGCACCAGAACTAGACGAACAGCGCTCGTCAACTAGGTCCCAGTGTGGTTCAGTACGGAGGCCTGCTCCCTCAAATCACCAATAAATATCTTTCATTACCCAAAATAGTAGGCTCACATTTTTATTTTTCAAAGGGGACATGTTTAAATCATACAAAGACCATTTCTTGCATCCCAAGAATCCAACAGGCTCCAGCCACAGCTCCTGCGGAATCAGCCAGTCAGGGTTTAATCTTTCCATCTTCCCTGGACCTAATTAGCTGCCAGTGCGATTGTTATTAATTACGGGAGAATAGGCTGTTAATGGCTGTCTGCGCTGGACCTCTCTCCATCAGAGGGTGTCTCCATGGCGACCTGTGGCTCAGCGGCTGGGCCAGCAGGAAGTGGGAGCAGCGCGGGGCAGGGTTTGGAGGGGGTAGGGGGGTGGGGGATGGGGGACTGAGGGGGGTTGGGGCCGTCCTGCTGCTCTCTGAAACACTAGCCAGGCCTCCAGGGGCCGTATCAACACTCAGCACTGAGTAATGATGGCCAGAAATAACCGCCACCATCTCCTTCAAAGAAAGGGAAGAAAGCCATGTTTGAATACACACACCAAAAAGGAAATCAAGAGACACGGCCATTTTAAAACATGTAGCAGTAACAAGCAAGTAACGGATAAATACGCACCAGTTTGCGAAGAAATGACAAACTACCTATATCCATTTTTAGGAAGTCCAAAAAATAAAAGAAAATAAAAGTTTTTAAAAATCATAATTCAGCAGGAGGCTGTGACAGAGCTTTGAGAATGATGAGAGAGTACAATAGCAACAATCCACAGAAGAGAAAGCAGACGGTTAATTAGACATTTGTGCTGTCTGTCATGCAGTGTGAAGCCTGGTCTCACCGCCCTTCATAACAAAAACATTCACAAGATCCGACTACAACAGAAAAACAATGAACTGAAAGTGAACCCAAGAGAGGAGGCAGACAGGACAAGGACAGGAGGACACGCAGGGTTAACCAGGCGAGGCAGGGGGAAACTGGGCATGGCAGAAGGGCATTGTTGGGGAGAGGGGATAACAGGAGGACACTGGACCGGGCATTAGTGCAGGCAGATGCTGAGAAGGGCGTATGGATTCTTGGATGGATGGAGCAGCACCGGGTGGGGGAGGGGCATACCGGTGGAAGGGGGGGGTGGGTGAAAGGAGAGAGAGAAAGGCTGATGAAACCAGGTAGTGACAGAGCAATGCCTCGAAGGAGGAGAGCTTGCCACAAGAGCCCTTGTACTGCACTGTAGCATGCTAATCTCCACACGGGGATGCCGAGCCTGTGAGTCTCAGGCAGAGATGGCAGTTGAGCCTCCGGAGCTGCCCGCGCCGCAGACGGGCAGGGTGAGGGTCCCACACCCGAGACGACCTGAAAGAGAAACCAGTAACACAGACACATCACACACACGCACGCACAGACGTGTACACACACACACGCACGCACACACACACACACGCACGCACGCACGCACACACACACACACACACACACACACACACACCTCTGACATTACTCTGCTCACTCATCGAGGGCAGACAGGCTACACACAACCTGGCAGAAGCTCTCAGACAATTAATATTAAATCTGGATCATAGATACTGCAAAAATACTAACAGGTGTGCTGTCTGATAACACAGACATTCTGCATTTATCTGGGACAGCTTAACCAGGGGGCAGTCACTGCCCTCAAGTCAATCCATTCAGGAAGGAGAGGAATGGACTGTTTCACATTTTGGAATGAACAGGGTCTTCATGACTGAGACTTTTTGTGCTGGTTAATCTAGAGATTCCTCCTCAAACACACAGCAGATTTCAGTTGCTTCCCAAAAAGCTCTTTGTATCCCTTGACAACGAAATGCATATGGAACATCGCAGCTCAGCCAATACGAGCGTAAACGGAGATCAAAACGCAGCCGTAGATCACAGAGAACTGAACCCTGAACCCTAAACCTGAACCCTAAACCTGAACCCTGAACCCCGGACCTGTTTCCCAGGGCAGCGCTGAGAGGATCACCTCTCTTTTCAGAGCCGTACACGGACATTTCAAACCAAACTGTTCCCTCACACACAACCCAACTGCAGTGACATGCCGAAACCTGAGGAACACACACACCACTGGCCATGCAGGGTCCGAGCCACACACTTGTGGGCAACCTCAGATTTCTTTTGCAGGCAGCACTGGGACCTCAGCAGTGGACTGTATGGACATTCTCCCACAGTACCGAGCAATATCTGCAGCTAGCACATGGCCATGGGATGACTTATATCAAACAAATTATTTAAATGCAGTGTAAAATGGACGATGTGGGGTCCGGGAAGAGGAGAGGTTCTCTTCTATTCTCCAGCAGGTATCATCTATCCTCCTGAGCAGACAATGCACATTCTATTTTTACTCCGCCTCAATGTCAAACTCCAACCCCCCCCCACCCCGCCTCTGCACCGCCCACTCTGTTCTCTGTGCTCCATATTCATGAGGCCCCGGGATCAATGAGGTGACAGGAAGACAGATGGATTCTGGGAGGGTGAGCGTGTCGACATGGTCGCCAGGGGCCAGTGCTAACGCGCGCTGGTCTGCATCAGCTCCCTAAAGCCCACGACTCAGCTCCTACAGCAGAGCCCACCGCACAGCCAACACCAACCAAACACTCTGTCTAGTGAGTGTGAGTATATACACACACAGACTTGCAACCGATCACTGAGCGCACAGACTCACACATCCCGCACGCCACACCACGCGCGCAACACACACACAGGACACAAACAGCACAACACACCACACACACACACATTTTCACACAGCAGCCCGCACTCAAGCAGCCGAACACAGGCCCCAAACCACACACACACACACACACACACACACACACACCCCTATCTGCTCTGCAGTATGTATCCTGCAGGGCTCTGTTTAGAAAAGGTTAACAGTATTTCATGGTTTATCACCTCGCCAGAGTCTTGCAAATTACAGCGGCCTGTGCCGGGAGCGGGGCGCTTTGTACCTCCTCTCTGCGCCGGGGCAGGGAACGCACACGGCTCCAGGGAAACGGGGGAGGCGGGGGCGCCTAGCCTCCAGAACACGACTCGGCTGCAGCTAAACACATAAAAGCTCCTATTCAATTTGGGCATATAGGCACTTCAGAGCAGACTCACAATACCAAATCCAATATGTACTCGCAGTTCGGGGAAAGTACGAACTTCATATCCGACTCAAGGACCGCATCGGGGTACGTCCGCGCTTCCTGGCCGACTCCAGCATTGAGCCGGCATATACATACCCACCAAAGCACAGACACACTGTGCAAACCTGTGAGACAGACACCTTTCACAGCAGAATCACACTTTCCAATTCAGGTAGATACAGCCTCCATACAGGACTCAGGGCTTCACCCCGGATGAGCACGCCCTCCACGGTGCCGGTCGCCGTGGCGATGAGGCCTGCAGGGCCCAACTGCACAAAGGGCCGATCACCCAGAAGAAGAGAGGCAGTGATGGAAGTGTGGCAGAGGCTCAATCCACAGAGCGGCCATTTCCCTGCTCTCACAGTGCCCTGCTGGGAAGTGAAAATCGCCTGATTGCAAAAATATATATGTATGGATTTCAAAAGTACATCTTTCTTTATTCTACTTCCTGCAGAGCCTGTGGTGAGATTGTCTCCAGAGAGATGAGACTTCTCTTTCCAGCCCAGTGCTCTTACATCACTATTCGATGTCAGAAAGTGTGAGAGTTCATGTCGATTCGCGCTTCCTGCCAACCCCATGGCCCACGCCATACTGAAACCAGTCGCCCCTCCTCGCCTCGTTTGGTACTCCCTACAGTCTCGTCTGATAGGTCCGTCTCAGCTCGCCTCTTCTGTCTAAACGGTCTGCCTGAGAGTGCCGCTGACCAGGTGGGGAATGCGCACGCGGGCTCTGCGCGTTCGCTCTCTGCTGCATCGCAGACTTCGCCAGAGATTTACCTCGCGGCCGCACGTCGCTGTTGGGTTCAATTCTGGCCCATGTGCCTCGGCTCACGCCCGCGTTCGCGACTGATGCAGCAGGAATACACGACGTGGAAGACGTGCTGGCGGGGAGGAGGAGGAAAACTAACAAAGGACGCCGGCGGGGGGGTGGGGGGGGGACTCATCGCCATCCATATCAAGAGTTCTGAAAGTGAAATCTCAACGTCGTCAAACGCAGCCAGCGGAGGCTGGGGATATAAATAAATACTCCCCACACCTCCGCCTCTTCGTTCTGCTGGCTCTCCCGCTGTAAAGCTGTCTGAGGCCTGTCAGGGAAGAGCCCGTTTGGCTGTCTCTTCCCTCATTGGTTCCTTTGTGCTCTCCGGCTGGCTGTGACAGCAGGACCCAGCCCTACCGAGCTGCACGGCGGGCGCTAACGCTACTGCTCCGCAGAAGCCCTCAGCGAAGCTCAGACAGCGCCATTACACCACAAACCGGTTATCACCGCAGAGACCACTCGCGCTGAGCCGCTTCCTGGTCCGGGTATCCAGTTCCATCTGCTACTAGAGTTACCGAACTACAGAGCGGTAGTGATGTCACCTTCAAATAAAAAAAATACGGGGATAGAATTTAACTAAAAGTAAAGACCAGTGCCGCCATTTTGTTTTTATACGGCATCTTTGGCAGTACTCTGAATACTCCACAACTGGGGGGACAGGAGAGCACAAATGCTGGGTTCCTCAGGCGCGAGGTTCCGCATATTAACCTGCTCTGTATCCAAACCACTGCGGAATGTTGCTTCCAGAGACATGTTGCCCGATTAACCTCATTAGTAAACAAGTCGAGAGCACATGAAATAGATTCCTCTTTCAGGCGGGGCTGTTGTGAGTAAAGATAAGGCACACCCACATACATCTACTTACAATCTCCAAGATCCGTCACTCCAACACAAAAACAGTCTGCGCATTGTGTCAACACAAATCGCTAGTGCAGCTGATTATCTTGCTTAAGCTTATTAAACTGTAATCATCTTTGCTTCCTGGGTTTCTGCTGGGAAGGAACTCAATCTCAGCGCAGACCGAAATGGAGGTTCCTCTACTGCCTGCGTCTCACCACGATTGAAAAGCTCCCTCAGCCCGAGACAGGAGATGAGAAAAAGATTGGCCCGCGATTCGGTGCTGCGGTTAATCTCCGCTCATCCTGCTACATGCACATCTGCCAAGGTGACGATGTCATTTCCTGCACGAGCAGGTGAATCTGGAGCCCTGATCTGGGGCACCTCTGGCCCGGCGATGATTAAAATGACAACACCCCCCCCCCCCCCACCCCAACCATCCCAATCTCCCGGAAAAGGGGCCAAGGAGCCCGGGCAGAAGGGAGGGGGGCAGAGTGGAGCCCCTCCAGGGTGGAAATGCAATGCAGATCTAACCCCTGCAGAAAAGGCCAATCTCACCCCGGCTGTGGTCTTCTGAGTTTTGAGGAAAGGCCAGCGACTCCGGCGATTCCGAGCAGGTTTATCTGCTCAGAGCAAAATGCGCTGTGTACCATCCCCCTCACAGTCATTTAAAAATGGGCTTTTAAAATAATATTAAACAATAAATAAGGGCAATTAGCACACAACGCTCACTGTACTTGCAACCCCTAAGGAGAAGGGATTATTTCTATTTTTATTTAGAAGTATCAACAGATTGCTTTCCTGAGCGTTGTGCTAAACATCATTAAAATATATCATTAAAATGTTAAATATCTCTGAAATAAAGGGAGTTAAGGAAGCCACTGAGCAGGGTCTAGACGGTCCAAACCGGGTCAGCTGTGAAGTTAGACTCACTGCCTCTTATCCACAGACTCCCACATGCACCTCACCTCCACACACACAGAGTGCAGGCGGCAGAAAGCCATGTCATTTCCCTCCCGTAGTCAAAGGAACCGTGAAGCTCTCACATCTGAGTTACTCAGCACCCGGGCGGCACCTCACCCCCGGCCCTCCTGCTGATCCAGGTGCAGTGTGTGATTCAGTGGGCCGCAGCCCGCACACACAAACAGAGAGACGCTCGGCTTTCACACACACAACAGGAGACCGGCCACTTCACAGAGCCGCGCAGCACAATGGCAGGAGAGAGGGCGGGGCGGCGGGCGGGGGGAGGGGGGGCGTCCCGGGGGAGCAGACGGGCATCCATTATTAATGGGAGAGGGATGAGCGGAGAGAGGGATCTAATATGGCCTTCCAGGAGGAGCTCCCATCGCTGTGGCAACGCCGACCCGGGTTCATCCTTCCCTTCTGGCTCCCGTCCTCTCGCTCTCCCAGCCTCCCCCTGCTATCCTTCTTTCTCTCCGTCGCTCCGCCCGTTTCTCCCTTTTATCACATCACTGCGAGCAGTGTCGGAGGAAGCTGGAGAAAGAGCGCACTCCATCAAACAGCCCTCGCTCTTGATCAGAGCACTTCTCCGTTTTATTCCGTTTCGGTTTTTTTTTGTTACTGCTGTTGCCGAGGAACCCACTGTAAAAGGAAAGGATGAAAGAAAAGTGGCAGTGCATATTTTTTTTAAACGCTGGTACAGCAGAGCATTCGAGGAGCGGTTTGGTGCACTGGAGCTTCAGGCGTTTTCGTCCTTTCGTTCCGGTGCTGTGTTGGACCCGGAGCGGGACGCACACGGGCGAGAGGGCGCGGCCTGCAGACGCGTGCGAGCTGCGGTAATCTGCTCTGACACGCGCGGTGGGAAGCGACACGCTCCCGCGTGTGCGAACAACTGCACCGTGCCCGACTGGCTCCTGAGCGCCACAAACACATACATCTCCGCTAAAGAACGCAGTGGCGTCATTGGGCCGGCTGAGGGTGGATACACCTCACATAATGGCTCCATAAGAAACCCGCAGGTTCTGATTGGCCGGGAGCAGACAAATCATGCCACCACCACGGAGAATTTAATGTAATTAGACAAACAAAGGTGTTGGGGGGTGACAGTGAGCGATGAAGCCGCGCGAAGCGCTAAGCTGATAAATGGAAAGCAAAGGGTCGCAGGGCAGGGACAAGCAGGAGGAGAGGGGGAGGGGATAACTGGAGTGTGTGTGTGTGTGTGTGTATGCGCATGTGTGTGAAAGTGTGTGTGTGCGTGTGTGTATGTGTGTGTGTGTGTCTGCGTGCGTGTGTGTGAGTGTGTGTGCGCCTGTGTGTGAAAGTGTGTGTGTGTGTGTGTGTGTGCCTGTGTGTGTGTATGCGCGCGCGTGTGTGTGAAAGTGTGTGGGGGTGTGTGCGTGTGTGTGTGTGTGCCTGTGTGTGTGTGTGTGTGTCTGCGTGCGTGTGTGTGCGCCTGTGTGTGTGTGACTGAGCCCGCGGGGGATGGGTGTGGATGGATGATGGGCTGTGGGGATTTACAGACATTAAAGACAGGAGCCCCCTGGGAGGTGAGAGGACACAAACTAGCCTGGAATGAAGCGCCATTGGTCACGCTGGATATCCCACCCCCACATAAACACACACACAACAATGGGGCCGGGCTGATTGAAATTCAAATGGGAGCCGGGCACGGCGGGGGAGACAGAGCGGACCCAGCCCCCTTCCACAGGGGCCCGTCACCCGCCCGCTCTAAATCACTTAACCGCTCTTCAATTATCGCCCCTAATTTTAAGGTAATGCGCGGGACGCAGATGACGGCTGACAAACGGGGGTCACGGCGCCCCTGCCTTCTGTCCCCGATCGTCCCCGATCGTCGGAGGCGACGCGGGGCGGGCGGGCCGCCTCTCGGGCCCGCGCCACGCCCGCTCGGGGCCCGCAGCCCCAGCGCGCCCGTTAGGAGGTCGTCATAATCACATTTCCGTGACCATTAGGAACACACAACATAATGGGCCAACGTCTGCGCCAGATTTATCTTCACAAACTCACTTAGCGTCAGCGACAGGATGGGCTTCAGCCTGCCAGAACCACGGCAGCGCTCAGGCTCTTCCATCAGGACCGAAATCACATGATGGGCACGGCCGGAAAACTGACGACTTCACCATGAATTTACAAATCTCCCACCTTCCTCTGTCTAAAGGGCAAAACAAATGTCATACTTAAAGGGTGGCTGGGAGAGAGAAGGAGCCAAAAAATAAATATATGCATTAAAAAAATAAGAATGCACGGCAGAATATAATAATGCAACAAAAAGTATATGGAATTACTGAGACACAGACTGCTCTCTCAGGGGATAGTGGCTCGGCCCCCTGCCCAAACGGAGCTGCCCGTGGGCATTACCCCTGCAGCTCGTGTAAAGCACCTTCGGGGGAGTCTGCGTGGCGCCGCGGCCCCGTCTGAGCGTGTGCCAGAGCGCGCAGCTGCGGCTCCTCTGCCTCCGTTCGCTCCACGGCAAACCACCTCGGGCAGGACACTGACAGGAGACTGCGGCCAGTACGGAACGCTCGCTTTTTAAATTTTATTCTGCTCGTCCGGATCGCAGTAATGGCTCCGTCGCCCAATGTCAGTCCTGATGCCATCTTTTTGTTGGCTGCGGACACATCTCTGCAGATGTGCTGGAACATGGGGAGGGGGGCCAAGCTAAGACTACATTTCCCAGAGTCACCTGAGGCTGATGGGGATAAACCATGAGTATATGGGGAATACGAGACCTTCTGAATACGGAGTTTCTCTGTTTGCTGGTGCGACAAAAGGATCCTCTCCTTGTAACATCGTCACACTGCTTTATGTGGAAGCCAGACAGAAAAAACACAGGAAACGGACACCGACAGAAGATCCAAAACGACACAACCTGTCAGGCCTCGCAGCTCCAGGAATGCGGTCCGGCTCATCCTGAAGCTAATCTGAAAGAGGTGCTCGCGCTGCGTCCGCCTCGTGAATCACAGGGGGCGGTAAACCTGCCGCACTCTTCCGCCTCGCGCCCGACGCGGCCCGGGTTTGGCGCCCAGGTGGGCCCCGCCCCCTGCCCCCCCCGGCGGCGCACGCCGCTCGTCTCCAGCCCGTGTTATTGTGGCCTCCCGGCTCGAGCCGGGCGGCGGGGCTAATATTTACTCAGCGAGCGAGGGCTTCCTAATGGCTTCCTGCATTTGACAGAATAGTTTCCCCTCAGGAAGCCTTATCGATACACACTGCCACGGCGCGCACCAAAAACCACAGAACAAAAGCCAGCGGCCGGATTTAGTCAGGCGGGGTCGGCAGTTAATTAGAGGAACACCGCGCCGCTGAGAATACCGCTTGACTGGAAGCACATCCTTCCCTTTCCTTTCTCTCTCTCTTTTTTTTGTTCCTTCACCAAAGAAAGCCGACTTCCAGCTGCAGCGGCGAGAACCTTTAAACCGTCGCTTGTGACACGCAACCTTTCACCTCCGCCGACTATTAAACGCGGAACAAGGACTTATTCGGCCGTAATGACATTTTTCCACGGCCCGGTTTCTATGACCACAGTGGGTCTCCCCCCTCCCCTCAGATGTACTAAGGGTGATTTAAACAGACGTCAGTAAAGAAAGCCGCCCCCCGGTGGACAGCCTGGGAGTGTGCCCCCACCCCCCCACTGCCTCCACTCCTTTCTGTCCTTCAGCTTCACAAAGGGCCCTGGAGCCCAGGACACAAGGGCTCCTTCCAGTGAGAGATTAATTACCAGCACTGCCAGCACGGGGCTCCACGACAGTCGCTAGGCATCTCAGACTCTACCCACTTGAACCCCCGACCCTCCCACCCCCAGCAGCGCAACCCCCCCCCACCCCCCCGCCCCTTTTCAGGAAGGCGCGTGTGACGCCTCTCTGTGACTGTACATACACAGACACACACGCCCGATTCGTAGCCTGCTAGGCGTGCCGTCGCCGGGGGGGAGGGGTGTGTGTGGACAAACCCGGGCTCTGCAGGCGTTCCGTGTGCATATTAAATGGGGAGGTCTGTGCTGCAGTTGTTTTCGGACAGAGCGCCCGTAATAATGTCTGTCTAATTGGCACAGCGCCTCAGCTGTGGGGAGAGAGGGAAGCACGGGGAGGGAATCTCTCCATCCGCATTCCTCCGTATCAACAGCAGAGCATCCCCCCATCCTGCACACAGCCTGCATGTGCAGCATTAACAGGATTCCTGGAAAAAGGGCCTTTTAATTCATCCTCCTGTGTCTGAGAGGTATTGCAGGATTATTCAGACTCATTCAAACCTGCAGCGCTCCTCAATGTTAAATCTCTGCTGTGCTGTGCTGTGCTGTGCAGTGCTGCAGATGAGAGAGGCGGTCTGTGGGGTGAGCGTGATCAATCAGGTGGTCAGGTGGTGCTGCCGCGCACCAATTTACCTGCAGGTCTGTGCTGCTTCTCAAGCCTATAACCCCGCCCACCCCCATCACCGGCACTAAGTCATGTTCAACCACACATCTTGATAGGGTCATTTAATAATGATACAGACTCCACTCAGTCGCATGACTGTCCCCTACACACACACTGCAGTGCGGTCATCCCAACCAGAATGCCGAATCTCTCTGACCTCGGAGGCAGTCGTTGCCGTGGAGATCAGAGCGGTCGGGGCACTAATTCCCTCGGCTTTGCGCCAGCAGTTATCGCCCAGCGCTCATCGTGCTCCTGACTGGCGCAGGCTGACCTGCGCTTCCCTGTGCAGCCGGAGCAGTGCAGACACGCTCTCCCCCTCGGCCCGCTCTCTTTGAATGCTAAGAGCTGCTACAGAGGATTTACGCTCTCAAGAAACAAAATGGCCTCGGCGAGACACTTTCTTCAGAGGAAAAAGTGACACGCTGACCCAACTGAAAGGGCAGTTCAGTAAAACGGCGGTTCTGCCCCACACAAGCGCGGAACAAAGCCGCTCTTCAAAGCAGGCTCGCGTTAGCCCCAGGCTACAATAACATCTGACCGCCAGCTGCACGCTGCACACCTAAGAGGCTTCGGCCATTAGGCTCAGACAGCAACGCGTTCATTAATTCATTTACACAGCGGGGATCCTTCTGAGCTCCGAGAGGACCGTTCGGCACTACAGGAGTGAGTGTGTGTGTGTTTGTGTGAGTGTATGTGTGTGTGTGTGTGTGTGTGTGTGAGTGTGTGTGTGTTTGTGTGCGTGTGTGCGTGTGAGTGTGCACGTGTGAGTGTGTGCACGTGTGTGTGTGTGTGTGTGTAACTGTGTGCGTGCGCATGTGTGCGTGCAGCCCCACTGCTGTCCTCCTCCACTGGCTTCTCTCAGAGGGCTCGTCATTAGGCCAGTGCAGTAACAGCTTGCCTCCCCTACCCCCCTCCCAAACCTCCCCGCCTCATCTCTCCACCGTGTCCCTGAAGGCTCCTGGCATCTGAGTCCCAGGGCCCAGTGCTGGAATGCTGCAGCCAATCAGCAGGTGCTCCTGCAGCCTGCCTCCGGCCTTCCCCAGCATCCCCTTCCCCCACCCCTGCACTACACAGCCCCCCCCTCCAGGGGTCAGAGGTCACGGAGGGAGCCCGAGGACTCCGGAGCAAACTGCACCAGCTGGCTGCCATCACACGCAGCTGATAAAACTTCCAGCTCCTCCAGACTGAGTGAACTGTGCAGCCCAGGAAGAGCGCAGCTGGATTTCTATTAGGCACTGGGGGGTTCGTCGGGGACTGCCCCCACAATGGGAAAAGACCTGCGGATTCGACATATCTGCAGATGCAACAGAAGAAGGAACACAGGCTTTTCAGTCACTACTAGGGCAAGGAGATTATCAGAGAACTTCAGTACTGCGTAATCTGGCACCACTAGGCTTTTGTCAGCAACTGTCAAAAAACCACCTTGGTTACAGGAAATCAGTTTAAATACAAGACAACAACCCATACAAGAAGGAATCCAAAGACAGATTTCTCAAACCCTTTGGAATACTCTTTGAGCCCATTACATCTCGACTCTTCACTTTTTTGTCTGGAGCTTTAATGTTTCGGGGAATAGTCATACAGGACCACGGCACAGCACAAGAAAACAGTGTGAGAAGTATGCTTTCTGCTTCTAATTCAGAAGAAGCAGGCATGCCAGGTGGTCAAAAAAAAGCCCCAGCTTGATTCTCACCTTATACTCTGCAGCTGCTTACAGCATTGCCGTGTCAAGGGCCTCATGGGAAGTGTAGTCTTCTCAGATAGGCCTCAGGCAATGCGTTCACACTACAAATACGAGACGCCTTACTTCTGAACAAGTCCCAGCCCTGAAACTGCTTGGCCACAGCAGCCTCACGGCACCCTTTCATCAGCCTCGAGACACGTCACTATGGCGACCACAAGGCCAAGGAGCCTGACAGAGGTCTTGCAGTTCAGGAGATCCACGTGAATCTTGGAGAAACTCATCTTCTCGTGCCGGAAAGGTGTCAATACATTCAAACAGTCCACCTCACATAATTTAAGAAGGTGTCTGAGCACTTCTCCATTAGCTGGCGCTTTCCTTTCCACGGAGCACTCGAGTCGTCCGTTCCGCTCCTTCCTCCGCTTGTGGGAAGGGTACACAGCCCTTCTGCTGCGCAGCCGCCAGCAAACTCAGAACGCAGGTTTGGGGCTCAAGAAATAGAACGGGTGTTAAAAAGGCTGTAGTTAATTTTGTAGTATTAAAAAAAGTGCAGTTTTCCATTAAGGCAGGCCAAGGCGATCACCCCAAGAGCCCAGCAATTCCATTACATCACAGCTGTGCATTAAACAGGCAGTAATTTGTGCTCCCCGCTGCGTCTCTGACCTGTATTAGCAGCGCCAGCTCCCAGAGCTCAGCGGAGAGCCCGCTCCGTCTCCAGTAACACGCTGACCACCGCAGCGGCCAACAGCCTTTCAGGCCCAACGGCTGCTCTCAGGAACACACACCGCCTCCATCTCGCCGGGCAAATACTGAGCATGCCCAGGAGTTTCCTCACGGTGGTCCGGATAGCGGGGGGTCAAAGGCGAAATAATGACCTAGCGGACAGGAAGTATCAGAGGAAGTGGAATGGCACAGAGGGCTGCTTCGCCCGCCGGAGGCAACAGGGGTTCAGCACACCCCCCGCCCCACAACCCTCCCCGTCCCTCACTTAACACTCCGCCTAACGCTGCTGGAAAAGCCAAGTCTCTTAACTGGCTCTAACAGAGAGAGACTAAGAGTGCCCCCCCACGATGCAAACCTCACAGAAACCAAGCCCAGAATCAACAGCCTTGTCAAAATAAAAGCCCTTTGTTTCAGCTCGTGTTGCTCCAGGGCATGCAGGGTGGTTAGGCAAAGCCCTATTATACTAGAAACATATGACTCCAGTCTAAAGAGAAAACCCGAGCGGTAAGGTGAAGCTGACACACGACCTTCCAGTGAACTAACCAATTGCTTTCTTTCGAGTGATACCAGGGTACGAAAACAACAAGCTCCCTCCGCCCCACCCCCCTCCCCGCCACAAAAATGGTCAACTGGAAACACTACAAACGACCGGGAAGACACAGTTATTTTCTGCAGAAAAACCGCAAAGAGTTCAGAGCAGAGACAAAATCGACTTCAAAGCCCATTCCTTCCTTCCCCAGCCCTTACAAGGCACATCAAAATAATTCTGAAGAAAGTTCAAACGAGCTCTTATTTGGAACCAGACAGCTGCATCTTCTGGGGACGCTTAAGTTGAAGTCACAAAGCTTACCTGGAAAGCTCAGCGCGGACCCACCGCCACTTCAAGGGTACCAGCGCGGCGAGGGAACGGCCCGCCGCAGAAGTGAAGGAAGCTGGAGACGCGCGCGCTTTCGACGCGCGCCAGACTCCGCTTGGCTCGGGTTCCGCTGCTGGGCCCCGCGTGATTAATAACGCTGATGGGCTCTTTCTCGCTGCACTTCTGAAGGAAATACGCCCGCACCACATAAGAACAATACGCTCATTTGGCATTCGCCAATGCCCATAAAAGGGTAATTTACCCCATCAGTCTAAAAGGGCCCCTGTCCTGTAAAAAAAAAGGGAGTAACGGAGGCTCTTTACGTTACTGCTGAATACTTTATGTCCTGGAAGACGGAGAAACCAGAGCGCTTCTGAGGAAGGGGATGGGAGGGAAATGGGCAGAAAACTGCAACTACACAGCACTGCATTAAGCACACATCTAAACACAGCAGAGAGAGAGAGAGAGAGAGAGAAAAACAGGCCCTCAGCCATTTGCCTTGTGCTGTTCTCCATCTACCCCACTCCCACTCCAACCCCCACCCCCAGCTCCGTACTGCAGGTGTAATTCATCACACTTAAAGAAAAATCGCACAGGAGGGAATTAGCAATGCGCTGAGCGTACGATCCAGCCCGCTTCCCTGCTGCTCCCTCCACGGGCCGGGTTAAGGGGACTGTTTAGGCTGGGTGCAGGCAGCCCGCTGCACAACTGCACACAGACCCTGTGTGTCTGCGACTGCCAAGAGCTACAGAGCAGAAACAGGGTGGCGGGCAGTCTGAGCGCGCCTCACAATCCTCCCTCTGTGACCCCCCCACCCGCCCCCGCTCCCTGCGTCCAGGAGCCGGCTGCACATGAAATGATCCTTTGACAAAGTGCAGAGGGAGGGGTACAGGAGGTGGGGGGGGTGTTAGGTGTTACCACAGACGCAAACGCACACATACAGCCTGCAGGGCACGCTAGTCACGACCACTGGATTCGGTGCAATGTATTTAAAGACGGTAAGAAATGAAGAGTAAAACGAACGGATCATTTGGTCAAGGAACTGGGTCACTGGGCTGCCCTCGCATTGTGGAGGCACAGAAAGGCAGCAACCCCAACAAAAGCATTCTTATTTACAAACTGGGTCAGGGTCAAACGGGTTCAAATTACACCCCGTCCCATTTCAAAACCCACCCTGGCCACCAGACTCGGGCTCCAAATTTATCCTGAAATGTCTGTCGTTTGTTTTTTAATTTGTTAATATCAGTGGCCCCCCCCCCCCCCCGACAAACTCGACCCAAATCGACCACCGTTACGCAGCACCAGCAAACAGGAATTCACTGTTCAGATTAAATCTTTCAAACCTGGCCGCCATCCAGCCAAAGGGAGGAGAGAAATTTGAGTCATGTGTGCTGAAATCTAATTAAAGTGATTAATCAAGGTTCCGAAGGTTGGTTTCTTTTTAATTATCAATGTGAGGTACCTCTACATCTTGCCAAAAAATAGATTTACAGCTTTCAAAGGTACTGAAGTACTCCGTGGTTGCAAAAAACTATTTCCACATGCTAATTCAAAGGAGACAGAGGAAGTTCAGAAGCAAAAGTGTAATGGGCCACATCCATCATCTTCACACTCCACAACAGACTCCGATTCACTGGGAGACGCAAGACCCTGACACTACAGGAAGAAGTTACGACATTCCCCCCGGAGAATATAACTTAAGTGTGCTTTGTTTGAAAACACAGGCATTTTTACTAACAGAGAACACTAGCAACAGCAAAGCCATGACTGCACCTCTGAGCTCATCCTGTGAGAGGCCACAATGTTTCGTTCCCGACGCCAGAGTTTTCCAAATTACGTACGGCCGCATGTGTTTATGAAAGCGTGGGGGGGGGGGGGGTGAGGGGAGGAGGGATTTGTATTCGTTGAGCGCGCTCTGGCCCCGGGCTCCGTCACTAATCTTTACTTCTCCACTCGGGCCGGGTGTTCTGTGACTCTGCGACTCCGGGCGACGACAGGATTAGGCCACGCACACCCAGGCGGAGGAGCTCGGGCAGAAAGGGAAGCTGGGAACCTCTCTGGTAGAACAAGGAAAATAGGAAAAACAAACGGCTCCTTCACACCTTCTCTGCAATGACAGCTACACAAACAGCACTTAATACAGTGTAAACCCACTACTTCCTAACATGCAACTAAAAACACTGTATTTTGACCAGTTCTGTCGATGTCCTATTGTGCTATATCACACCCTTATAGGCAATAGTGTTCAGGCTTATAACACAGATTAGAGGGAGCATCACAACATATTTTTATAACCTATATATCGCGCCCAACATTATAGGCCACATATTTATGTAAATTATGTTCAAATATATTTGAATACATTGTCAATTTTAGAAGGTTAAATTCAAACTAAATTTCCCACCAATGTTGAGAGCCCTACTAAAGATTTATCATCCTCTAGACAGGGTGGTGTTCACTGGGGGGAAAAAATGGAGAAATAAGCCTACTCCTTCATGGGTGTGTCTGATGAAATAATGCAACAAAAAGCTGGCCCTCTCACGCTTACACCGCCCTCTAACACAAAAAACTCCCTTAGGACAGGCGATGTGGTAGCGACTGTCATTGTACTCGCAATTTAGAGTGACAACTTAAATTTACAGCCTGATGAGAGGACGTGTGCCCACTGACGCACACATACAGATGTTTACTGCCGAACCCTGGTGTGCCTCATGGTGCCGTGGGGAACTCCACCGGGCTCTGCTTACAAAATACACTACAGAGCGCACAATGCTGAACACCCCCCGTCCCCCCGTCCCCCTCCCCACCCCCCCGTCCCCCACCCCCCCCAGTCTGACTGCGTACTCCAGGCACACCGGCCCCCCGCAGACACAATCCCACATTCCTATGCTTCCTCAAGCGCAACTAATGTCAGCAACATGATTAGAGGGAACCCAACCCTCCCGTAACCCCCCCACCCCCACCCCCATCCACCCGCCACGTCCTACTCCCTGCCCCCACCTCCCCCCGGCTTTCAGCGACAAGCCAAAAAGCCAACGGCAGCGTCTGGCCAGGGACGACAATGAAACCATCTTCTCCTTAGCCACCGGGCAGCCCGTCCGCACTGGGCCAAGGAAACAGGGGTCAGGAGTGGCCCCTGACCCTGTCCCTTATCAAAAAAACATGTGGACCCAGAGCCAGACCCAGAGGGGGTTAAAGTGGAAAACTGGGTGTATCCTGAGCTAGGTTTCTGCAAGGGATGGCTAATCAAATGTGGCTTCGCTAGAAATTTTCCAGCCCTCTCCACCTCACTCGACTGCTGGACCCTCCAGAAGACTATTCAATGGGGTAGCGCTACTTAACTCCAAAGGGCAGCCCTGTCTCTACACAAGAGTGGAGAAAATAAGTGGGATTATCCTAGCCTAGACCAAATGAGGAAAAGACGACAACTGTGTAAATGCCTGAGCTACGACTCCTTAGAATAACACATCTGGGGCTGCTTGAGTTACGTTCTTTCAACGTGTCTCCTGTCAGTGGAAACAAAGACGTGAAAAACAGTTTAAGTTCAGAAGCAATGTTATTATTCAAAACGCATCAGTGTAAGAGGCCCAAAAGACACTAAGAAGAAAAAGTAACTGCAGAAATGACTCCCAAGCTCTTGTGAAAAGCCCAGACAAAGATTAATCAGCTCTGCTTCGGCCATGGCACAGTCAACACTACAGCAAGAGGAGAAATTACAGCCCTCTTTTAAGCCAGAATGAGACTAGTTTCAAATAACACTGATAATCCAAGGGCATTTAATAGTCTAACTGGCCCTCTGAACAGTCTGGACTCCAATAAGGCTGACAATGGGCTGGGTATTGATGTCTTTTTGATGTCGTTTCCAGGCAGCAGAGCCACCGGGGCTGAAATGGGAGCTTTTTAAGGCCGAGAGCCTGACAGTGGTGGCCGAGCCCCCTGAGGAGCCATTCTTCTTCCCCATCTTAACTCACATCACTTCACCTGGGCTGCCTCCAGCCTGGGAAGAGCAGCCAGGGGCCCTTCGGTGGGAGCGGCAGATCAGCGTTTCTGCAAGGGCCTCGCTCTCTGACCCCAGAGACGGACATTATCGCAGCAATGCAGCACAAAGCCGCCTGCCATGGAGGTTAGCCTGAGAGCCTGCTGATGGGTTTCCATCCTCCCCTTCGAGGAAAGCAGGCTCAGATCCCCAGGGTGATACCTGCGCAACTCCACCAGGAAACTACCGGATTCTTTGCCATGTAAACAAGTCTTTTGTGGGGCTTTGGTGGGTGTGCTTGTAGGCGGGGGCGTCTCCATGGCGATGCCGGTGGGTAGACCTGCTGACTAAGTCAGCAGCGTTCGCTCTTCGTAAACACACAGCAGGGGGTACTCACTGCTCAATACAGAACACTGCCAATAAACAGACTGCAGCCACTGACCAATAGCATTTGGTCTGTTGTTGCTGTTGTCTTTGGACATCACTGCGGTTTAACGTGACTGTCTAAGAGGAAGAAGGCTCAGTAAACATTTTTTTTTGAGAGAAAACATCTGCGCAAAAAATTCTCAGGGAACCGTTAACCCCATCATGGTGTACCACGGTAAAATGGGCGCGTATTCTGAGGCCCCCCGACTTGCTTTGAAGCTCAGGCTCCTCCACGGCTGACGGCAGATGGGGCGAGTACACGTGACTCGTAGTGATTCTCAGCAAATGCAGCGAGTGACTCCTAATGAACACCGCGTGTCAGTGAAAACAATCGCCGGTTTGACAACTACCATTAATACTGGCATTAATCACCATGAGCACTGCGCACTGTATTTAACGCCTAACCTCTGATGGGTAGAGCGCTGCTTTGATGCTGGTATCAGTCAATCATGGCAATACAGTTTCCATATCCAGATTCCATTCAGATTCCAATTACAAGGCTTGATTTGCACATTAGGTGATCAGCCAAGGGCTAACGGTCTATGAGAATTAATAAACCCACTCGAAGGCAAGCTCAAACAGCTGGTGGCTGTAGCCAACCCCTGCCAGCAAAAGAGACGATCACAGATTAGATCACATTTTTTCAAAGGATAGAGCTCCTTTTTCTTGTTTTCTAAAAAAAAGACCCCATGGCCATGAGAAATTAAGAATCACAGTAATAACCGAAAATAAATTAGTATTATCACAACAAAGGAGTAATAATGCAGATTATCGTAACCATGGTGTCAAAGAGTCACTGCCGCTAAGCACAAACTGACACCACTGTGCAGCACCATGCAGTGAAATTAATCGTATTCACTGAAATTCCCCACCTTTCACATTTCGGGACTGGAAATCATTACCTGCACACGCATGGCTTCAGGATAGCATGAATATTTCTTAACAGGGTTATACCACAGCAAGCAAATGAACTGCTCGTCTAAGACATGCAATTATCCCAGTGACTGGACAGTGTAATTTGAGGACATATTCATTCTGTGAACTGGTATGAACGAATCAGGAAACAACCTGATCTAGAAACAACAGCGAAGAAATAATGCAACCGCAATTGTTTCCCCTAAAGAAACACGCCATCCAATCCATTACAAAACTACTCCTGTTGGCTGTTTTCTCATTTGTGGAGAGCCCCTTATTAGACTGAATTAATGAACTGATTTGTCTGATAATTAATGCCATGTCATTTTAATAAATGACAACTGATATGTTGAATACCTAATATAATAACTGATTAATGATCCGTCTAATTTGTATAATTTACCATTTAGCCTCGCTTATAGTCAATGTTACTCAACACATTCATAATCTAGAGTAAATATTTAAAAATCAAAAATGAACGGTTCAGTCATGTATACTAGCCTGTGTACAATCTCATCAGTGGAATATAGACATGATATTGAGGGCTGATGTTTGTACACAAATTATTTATGATGCAACTGGTTATACAGTAGCAACAATTTCTAGCCTCAGCCTAATGGCTTCTCTCTGCCCCCAACCCAGAAAACTCATTGTGCTAAATGTTTATTACACTTTCCCTTCAACAAAATTCATTTTTAAAATGCCTGGAATTTTTTTTTTTTTTAATTTAACATATCAAACATGACCTCTTATCCAGGTTTAATCTGCCACCAGTAGACAAATGTCAGACTGTTAATACTCTCCTGGTTCCACAGTAAGACCTGGAATAAAGTGATTTTCCTGAGCAAACCACCGGCGCTTCAGAGGGTGGAAAGGGACCGATCTCTGAAAACACTACCCTTTGTATCTGCCACGGGTTGCTTCCGACAAACAGCACGTACACAGCTTGATTATCAAAGAAAAAAATCACAATATAGCCTAACTGCCTGTTCTCAAATAAACCCCTTGTAAAATAGCGAGTCTCTTTCTCTTTATTGGCCATAGAACGTGGCCTTTAAGAGGTCGACAGAAAATTCCAATCAAAACAAAGGACTCTGAGGGTAGAGGAAGAATAGAATAAACATGAGATTCATACACAATGCTAGAGACTCATACAAAGGAAGAAGCACAAATACATAAACTACTTAAAATAAACATGAGCGTCTCAACAGTACTCTTCAGTAAGGAATACACTGTTTCAGCAAAAACAGAGCTTTAAAAAAAAGATTGTGTCTAGGTTCAAATTTGAACATTTCAGTACCTCGGGAAAAAAATATGTTTAGAATAAACAGACATTCTCCAAAGGGGGACCCCACAATTAGTAACCTGAAACGGTATCTCCACATGTAGGTCTCATTTCATCTCTCTGGAATTCTTCAAAACTCCCAGAGGTACTCCCTGCTTCCCTTAATCTCCAGGTTTTATGACTTTCCAGACCACTGCCCTGCCCCCCATTCCTCCCTATGCAGCCATCTCCCGCAAAGCCTGCCCTTTTTTTAAGCCACTGCCGAACCCTTTTCATTCTGGAGAGAGGCTTTCATCAGCTTCCTCACGCAAGGAAGCCTACACCTCCCCGCTCCCCTGCAAGCGCCTGTTCACACTCATTTTCTCAGCTGAGCAAGTTCGTCTGAAACCATTTTCACATTGCACTAGCCAACGTCCATACAAGCTCAAGCTTTTCATCAAAACAGGCAAAGGTTTCAAGCAGAACAGCTTGCGTGCCTTAAATCAGCAGACAAATATTCAGGGAAACAGCATGAAAGATCTCTTGTATTTCTGTACACTGTTTTTAGGACTTCTGATGTGCATGATGGTGTTATTCTGTCATTAACATGCATATATAAACAATGGCAAACAGAGCTAAAGGTTAAAGTTTACATTTGATTCTATTTTTTCATGCAAATGCATAAATATTTGACCACAGTATTCCAAAGGAGGAATCCCGTTTGTTTGGAGCTCCATATTTATACCGACATGCTATGTAATTTGTTCATGCAACAAGTAATTCCTCCAAGAATTCCAACCATTAAACTAAATAAATGGCAAGAGGTGGCATAATTCTTGAAGGCCTAAAGCGATTACCTTTGTCTACCAAATCAATGGACCTTCCCAAAGCCACAAATGCTCTCCTCTATCCGTTCACTGTCTGCATTTGGGTGTCTGTTTTCACGACTGACATTTAAACCACAGATAGTTGATTATTATGCCTATCTTCATTTAGAACGAATCATGATCTCTTAGTCGTTTTTTCACTAGTTTATATCGTTGTTAACCACTAACCGTTAACATAATCGCAAACCAAACAGCATAAATAAATTAATAATTGAATAGGCTTATTAAAGTGAACCAGCACTAAACCGCTTTAAACGTAGTAATTTCGTGGTCCAAGGGGGAAACGTGTTTTTTAAATCTTTTGATTGAAAACAATGGGGGTGTCTTGTTTACCCTCATTTCACACAATGTATTCAGATATGACTTCCTTATCTGGGTGATTGATACCACTCCTGTAAACCCATAAAATAGGGGGGAAAGTACTCCATATCAGCCATTTAAATAGCCTACACCACGCACGCCGCATAATTTTCTGCACCTTTAGGGGTACCGAAAAAGCAGCCATTTGCTGATCTTTTGTACAAATACGTATAAATAACGGTCTAGCCTATTCATATGTATTTTTAATTCAGGGACTTAGATTGTGGCTAAACCCTACGTAATACTGAGAAGCAGTAAGTGATATGGCGGGGATTAGTCTCACATGATGCTTAGAAACAATACACAAAAATACGAATTAAGTTCATGGTTGGATAAACAAGTTAAGCATGTTTCGATATGCATCACATTCAGATATGATCTAGCGAGCTACTCTGTGCAGCTGGAAACAATTAACGTTAATAATAGCCTAAATAATAAGACCTATCTAGCCTACCAGTGTTCGCTAACAATGACGGATCTCACAGGCTTGTGAAAAATCAGATGCACCAATACGAAACTAAATTAAAGGTCCAGTTCCGACAAATACTCACAGGTAGCAGCATGCAACAATACTAAGAGAAATCTAGCTCTTAATGTTCGCCCGCCTTTGCACGAATGGTTACAATCATAGCTTAGAGGACATTTCAGAGCAACAATAAAATGCCATTCGGCGTCATTTAATCCGTAAAATAGTCAAATAAAGCGACATTGTCATCTTTGCTTTGATTAAATATACTCAGTTTAGCCTCTTCCAAATAAAATCTCAGGAAACGTTTAGGCTAGCCAAGGCTCTCCTGAAGTTTCCCTTATTCACCTTCACAGCACCGAACCTGGGGATTTATTGTTGGGCAACTATATTTTCATTTTTCCGAGATGGGATCTGTTCATAATACTACTATCGAAATATAAGTGATGACATCAAAAGCTTTGTACCCATTGTTTTTTAACGGATACCTGCTTGATACATCGACAACATACATACAAAGCAGCTGAACTAAAGCTAGCATGCTAGTTAACTGCAAGCGCTGCGGCTGTTCATGTTGCGCTGTTTGAAAAGAAATGTGAGTAACTATTTAGGTGCACGCAAGTGATAAGCAGGCTGGTAAATCTGTTAGTTTATTATTCAATGACAGCATGGCGCGTTGCTCTTTTGCCAAACGTGGTGTTATTAAAAATAAGCCAACCAACGCTAGCTACAAGCGATAAAATCTAATTGATTATTAGCTAACGTTAGCTCCTGCATTCCTTTACTACTGACACCAATCCACACGCGTTGGTTGGTTGTCCCTTTTCGAACCAGAATAAGCTAGCATGTTAGCTAGCTAGTTAAACTAAAAAGTATGTTAAATTATAAATTTGTGTTTAAGGACACCGAACAATGCAAAACGGGAAAATCACAACTTACCTTTGTCGGCATGTCTAGCCACTGCAGGCGTGTAAAGAAAGGTGAGACAGGAGAGAGAGAGGAGCAATCGTGCTCCCCGCTCCGCCATCACTTTTCAGAAAATAAATGTTTGTGCAAAAACCTTTTAAAAATCCGTGTTTTTAATCCTCCTCCGTCCCTTTCGTTCCACCCTTTTGGTGAGTGAAGCAGTTCAATGATAAATGACTCCAACAGCGTTCAAAACCATCCGGGACCAGTGAGGTTCGAAACTGGCCAGGTGAAACATGTAGCTAGCTAGCTAATTCAATAGCCAGCAAAAGTAGGAGAACGCTGAGAACGAGGAGTCTGATTGTTTTCTGGAACTTAGTTTTAGCTAGAAGGGTTTGAAGGAAGGTTGAAGTCAATCCATAGCCGCGGGCAAGCCACATTCGAAAATAACAGCATCGATTATAGAAAAATAAGGGTATGTTAATTAAACAAAGAAACAATCCAAAAAAATAATGCAACTGGGAATCCGGGGCCGAAGACAGGCGAGAAGACTTGTTAAAATCCAACCCACCACAGGACGCAGCCTCTGCCACAGCCTGCACACGAAACAAGAGAGTAGTGTGGAGGGGCTGGAATTCGGTGCAGGTCCCCGGAAAACAGGGGCTGGACTAGCGGAGAATCTGGGATTCCGGATTCAGTGGTGGGCGAGTCAAAAACTATGGTGTGGTAAATCCAATGAACAGTTGTTGCTCAAGAGCGCTGAATATTTTTTTTGGGCTAGCGTCATTTTCTTCACTTGGCTATTATGCTCCAGGGAATCAAGACACTTTAACGCAGTTGAGCTGACTTCCTCTCAAAAGCTTAATAATTTGTTTTATTTTATTTTATAAACGTCCTGAAATCTCTATCATGGTCAAATGTCCATGTCCAAAACCCATGATCTTATATTTCAGAATGACGTGTTCATTCGAATCGTTTGCCCTGTCGGACCGTGTAGGCGACAACATCCTTCAAGTCAATTTGTTTTGATTCGATTCAAAGTAAAGTTATTGCCATCGATCTTGTAGGAAGCAAGCATCTCACCCTGAATAATCGAAACCTTTGTTTGGGGGATTTCAATTCATTAGGACCTCCTGTACGCCTGTTTATCTCTCACTTGTTCAAGCGACCTGTGACTGACAGATCACCCAGCCACAGCGTAGCCGATATTTTTCTCATCAGCTGGGAGTTACAGGGCCCATCAACAAAGATGAAACGTTAGTACTGCAATCCAGGCTCATCGAAACCTTAAATATTTGCACAATGTAGCCTATTCTGTTTGCAGTCATGGAAACAATCGTATCAAACACGAAGGCGGCTGGTGACACACACAAAAAACGCTTGCAAACCTTTTAAAATGAAGGCTTAATGGAAATAAGCTATTAGCTTTATTGCTTCTATCCTTGATAGTTTTTTTTTAATAATGTGTATGAGAAGCTTCAGATGCATTTTTTTTTCTTTTAAAAAATTATCAAATAAAATCAATCAATCAAGGCTTACGCCCCCAGTTGTCACAAATACTCCAAATATTCGTGTTTGAAAGATAACACATCTGCTCGGATAACACACTGCCCTGTCATGTTACTTCCCCAAACAGAGTTCCATAGCTAAAACTAGGGAAACAACAAAGAGACTGTTACCACGCAATTCTCGTTGTTTAACTTTACAGGATATTTTCGTTTAACGTTTTTGTTCAATTACGTTTCATTTACTATAGCCTAACATATGTCAAATAAACCAAAATCCGATTATTTTAATATGCTAGCGGAGAATTGTTTAGTCTGTGGACCCTAGTTCGGGAAATTTAGCCTACCTACAATCGTTTCTTCTTACCATTCCATAGATAAATTGCATCGGGCTTACTTCATTTGGGACTGAATCGACATGGTGCCTCAAGTCCATCCACACAAACTACACTGTTCAGCCAGAAATGTATTCTTTTTTTTCAGCGCTTACACCAGAATTTTCTTAGCCTTCAAACGCACTTCGAACATGCAAGGGCATTCATTTTACAACTTCCTGGGTTAATTAATGTTCATGTCTTACATTAAGGCAGCCAAAATTAAACCGACAGCATTTCCTTTGACTGTACAACGGCTAGGGCAAATATTATCTTGAGTGTGTGCATGGTATTTCAACTACAACAGTGCCACTGTCACAAGCATGTATTGTCCATAGGGAAGAGCGCCACTCGCTGGTTTCTGTGCTTAAAAACATGGAAATTACAATCTCTGTGTTGTCCCATTATGTAGGATACTACTGACAATTTCGGCTCTTGAATGTAATTCATACCTTTAATTAATTATCTCAATTACATTTTAATGTGCTAGTACTTGCAGTTCTTTGCCCACTTCCCCTTACCCTGACTAAGAAAATGAACCATCTTTCTGTCCAACATACAGTACAGTTCCTGCAAATCCTGCGTGCTGATCAAATCATGCAAAATGGTAATACGTTTCATTCGGCTCAAAATTAGATCCTGAACTCTCGCTGTTACTTGAAATTTGTGTTTCCTCATTCATTACAAATATACAGGGTTTGCAAAAAAAATAAAAAATATTATTTTGTTAAATCAAACTTAAAAATCAGGCAAGGTCCCTGTACATGTTCACTATTTTCATTAAACCCACAGCTCTGGCTTTCTCGTGGCATTCATTCATTTCTGAGATAGGCCACTGCATGGTACTGCTGCAGTTGTGGGTACTGGGTATCTGGTGCCAAAGAGAGATGGAATTAAGTGAAGGGTGTTCCCCGGGGCTGCCTGTCAGGACCTGCTCTAGCGGTAGAGGCACTGATTAGAAGCATCGCTGGGAGGAGAGTGCAGCCAGCCTGTTTTGTTTATCTGAGAGGCTTACATGGATGGGAGGTAGGATCGCACTGGAACACAACCCACTGACTCAACAGGGCAGCGTGCGAGCAGAGCTGCACTGCACAATGGGTGGACCTCCCTGCTGACTGCTTGGACCTAAACAAACAACTGACAGACCACCTTTTGGCTGAGGATCAGCTATAATCTGCCAACGATAAAGACAAGAGTCTGTTCTGATAAGAAGATTCTCCCCTTGCGAATTAAGCTAATGTGGCGTCTCTTGGTTTTGTACAGGGTAGGATTACAGGTTGTAGACAAGATAGCACAACCACACACTGAAGACTTGGAACAAACACGCACTAACCAAATTATGGAGGCTGGTTGATTGACATGTGCTTCAAACGGCTCCAGAAGAAACTCAAGTGTACTTAAGACCAACCGCACATTTCCTAATCTGCAATCCTTCCGATCATGCTTTGTCTTTTGAATTGGACCTTCTTCCGGTTCTGTAAACTAAAGCTTTCAACAGGTCAGATTTCAGTCATTTAAAATGTAAAGCATGAGGCAAACAAAGAATTGGGTTTTTACGCAGGCATATTTTGTTTATTGCTACGTTTCTTTAGTTTGTGAATACCAGCCCTACTTTTATATTTTGAGTCCATAACCTTGGAAATGCCTTCTTGGATTAGAAGAAAGTTGATGCATTAATCTTTGGTATTTAAGATTATGATGTAATTTTTCAAAATTGTAGTAATTAAAAATATTTAAAGACAAGGCCCACATTGGATAGATGATAAAATTAAGTGAAGGAATCCAAATGAATATGGTCCAGAGCAGTATTGCTGAAAACATTTTATTTTAAAGAATTGGGCATGGCTTAAATTAAATTAAATTAAATATACAGCTTGAATACATTATTGTTTATGTAGAATACACTGAGATTCACATAAAGCTCTGCTGTTCGACCTCAAATAGAAAATGCATTTCTCTGCTGATATGTACATTTGTTGTCCATTCTCCTGTAAGCAATCCGATGAGCAAAGAATTTCAAATGCAGAGCTAAGGCCCATTCTTCAGAACCCAGTACACAGGGGAATTAAAACACACTCACTGTTACTAATATGCATACATAATGCACACATAAAAAGTACCGCCAGCTTTTAAGAGTTGTGCATGTACACATATGACCAATGGAGCAAAACAGGTATCAACTAACATACATTCAATTCCCTAAAATGTGAACACAACAGAATTGCATTTTTCGAGAGGCCCCATAAACAGACATTCCCAAATCATTATCTCCAGAACTACTCTTTCAGACAATGCTTCAAAAGCAGCCTTCTTCAGGGCTTAGTGGCATTTCCCCTGGAATGAATCAGTCTTCTGTTATAGAGGAGAAGGTAAGTATCATGAAGGCTTGCTCATGCAGGGGACAAGCCTCTGAAGTACTGTAACTCTTTGCTGCAGGCAAAACTTGCAAGGAGCCCTGCAAAACATCAGACCATCACATTTTATGTATTCCTTAACAGGGTAATGGCAGGTAGACTTGGTTCACTCACACAATAATATGCTACTTAGGTAATGGCTGTTTTCTACTTGTGACAGGTTGAACTAATTAATGCAGCATTATTTCATTAATTTCCCTGGCAACAAAGGAACAGCAAGTTTAGCTAATACAGTGCTTAAGGGGGAGAGAGAGAGTCGATTACGGCACCTTTTGAAGTAATGACTAACAAATTCAAGTGTTTCCTCCTTTACATAAACAATTAGGTGAAGTAAAATTGGTGATTTGTGAATGCAGCAAACTGTGGGGGAAAAAAACAGACTTGTATTTATTTGTAAGACAATCATAAGGACACATGTTGCTATTTAGCTGCTTGAAGGTTTTTTTTGTCTAAATTCAGAAATGAACCCTTCATTGAGATTTTGTTGGATTCCTTGACTTCTAATTGGATCTCAATGGAGCCATCCTCGACTAAGCGTCCCATTATGTAAATGTACAATATTGAGTAATTGGTTTTCCAGTTTTAAATCAGTATGAACCTTCACACGACATGTAGAAAAACGCAGTCAAGTAGAGCACTCATCAATCATATGACCGCAAAGTATTTCAAAGAGGAAGAATAATTAGTCTCACCTTCCTCAGTGTCTCAGCAGGCTCCAGTGAATGCCATCTCTTTGGCAGTCTGAGCACTCCTCCATCTTTTGAGTGCAGGGACAATAGGGACAGTGAGAGGGGGAGAAAAGTCTTCATAATGCAGGCTATTAGCATTGTTATTTTCTTCCCTGTGAAGAAGAAAAGGTAAATTATTCAAGTGGCAGAAAGGCTGTAAATGGAAAGGTCAGGGAGGGAGTGGCGGCGGCGGCGAGGCTGAAGAGAAAGCGGCTCGCTGCGCGCACCGCTGCCACAGTCTGATGATGCGGCTTCGCTTCGCCCATAACCTCACAGGAGAGTGCGCTTCCCAGTTCTGGGAACACTCCACATTGCTCAGCGTGTGGAGAGCGGGGAGCAGGCAGTTGCTGGGTAGAAGCAGGAGGGAACTGAGGAGTGCAGAGGCCAGCATGCACCATTCAATGTTTCCGCTTGATTGGCTGGCCGAGAAACCGTCCAGGTTGGTTATACTAGCTCTAGAGGCATAATGAAGTTTGTGCACTGGTGGCATATTGATTTCCAGTGTAATTTTAAGCATGTCTCAGTTAATTGACTCCCCAGTCTAAATTAGCCATGCTGCCCTTACACCTCAAGAATACGATTTACCATATGCATGTACAAAATCATTTTCAGACTCCCCTTCATACATCTATACATGCACGCACACAAGACACACAGTAGTAATCGTCATCATCATTCATAATTAAATCAGAATTTGTTTCATTCTGATTTTTTTCTGATCAACACAAAAACATCATCCACATAAAGATGCTCTATTTTTGTATGTGTACTTATTTTCCGACAGTAAACACCCTGATGAATGGCATATAGCTTTGAAAAAAAAACTAGACGTAAAATACAGAAGAGCAGAGAAAATGCACGGATTCAGTGTATTTGCGCTGCTCAAGGTTTCTCTGCTATTCAAAGGGGCAGTGAGGAGCCGCTGCTCTGGGGCTGTTCAGATCCTGAAAACGGAGAAATCCACAGAGGTGTCTGTGCTGGAGCAAAGCGCCGCAGAGGCGTCCCAGCAGCCCCACGCTCTGCCTGGAGGAGGCTTTGATGAGGTTCAGGGAGTCCACTAGAGGGGCGTGCGCACATTAAAGCATTGTGCTGAAAACAGTGGGCGGGACTTACTCCCGGTCGTAAAACGGTTTCAGAGTCCATAAATGCACAGGGCGTCCCCTCCACGCGTGGGAAGGGCTCGCTGCTCTTCTCTTTCAAATGGCAAATGTCACATATTGTATTTGAAATAGCAGCCTCATTTAAAAACATGTATTGGGTTTCACTGTTTTCAATCAAGCTGCCCAGTGGTGCTTCCTGGTTCAAGCAATGACAAAATGCACTGGAAGCACGGTTGAGACGCAGTCAGGAAGGACAGCAGCACCCCCTTACCTGTCAGGCCTCATGTAAATCAATCTGCTGGAGACACTGGGGGTTTCTGTTCATTGGTGTATCTCAGAATTTCAGTTTCATTCAGTGCTGACCTGTTATATCTACCCACACAGTCCTTTCACAGAATCTGTGCAAGAAGATTAAGACTTACATCCTAGAAAAGAAGGATGCATGTTTCACATTCATTTAAGGTTGCCTTTCATTTTTGGATTGTAGCCAAAGACAAATGTATTTTCTTTTTCACAATACAAATGCTGTGAAACTAAGGACTTGATAAAGCAACTACATAACCACTGCCTTCTATTTGCATCCTTGTAAGGGAGTTTGAACAGAATCCTGCGTGACTGGTCATTGGTAGTGCATGAGTACTTCACACCTCTGATTGGTCAAAGGATTTACAGAAATCCTTCAGGATTCTGTTTGTAGAATCTTGGCTAAAGAAGTCCTGCAATACTTTGTTCAGTACTGACCACCATACTACATTGACCAATCCTGTCTTGACAAACCTGAAGTTGGGAGTAGCTGGCTTGGGGAACTACTGGCCATAAATCCAAGCTAAGGTTTGGTCTGTGGTACCAAATTTACCTGTTGCAACCTGACCACCACTGACAAAGAACCACCAGGGCATACATTGTTTATAGTCTATGATCAATAAGTTCTTTTCTTTATAACTTCATACAGCAAAATAAAATGCAAGCAGTTTGCACTTGATTACTTGACTTCATACAAAATTTAATTGCATGTTAATTTAGTGCTTGTAAAAAAGTTTTTTTTTTAAAGCAAGAGAAACAGCACAGAATCGCATGTGTGCTCGTGCCTTTGCCATGGGACTGTAAATAAGTCAATAATTCGGTTCCACAGATAAGGGATAAATGGCTCTTTTTCGGTCCTGTTTACAGCACTCCATTACATCCCCCTTGCCACTCTGCCCCCACCACTCACTTCATCTCCAGACACAAATAATTCATCGCTCCTTGTGTTGCAGTAAACTCAGACATGGTTGCTTTGTTCTGACTCGGTCAATCACTGTCATGTGAGAGGCGTTTAATCAGCCCAGGAAAGGGGATTCATTACTCTTAGCACCAGGGCAGCGATAAGCTTTTCACCTGTCTTTCCCACAGAGGCTCTCAGGTCTACAGTACAGAGTGGAACTGACATGCCTGCCCATGGAAGCCACTGAAGACTGAGCTTAGCGCCCCCAAGTGTCCACAGGGCAAATGACAATAACACTTTAGGCTGACTGTAGATATGGTATTATGTTTTGACAAAAGGCACAACAGAGGCGATAAATAAAAAGAAATGTTACAGAAAAGCAATCCATCTCCTATGGACATTTACCAACCATGTTATGCTATGTTATGTTACCACCCTCTGTGGTAAAAGGGATTAGCCTGCCTTGGTAATGTCCGTATTTCTCTGGTGCAAGGGACATAAATGTACTTTCCAGCTACGGGAAGGTATAAAAGTATTACTGACCCATTTTTTGATGCATGAGACCTGTCACACCAAATGCATTCCTGGGATTACTGCTTACTCTGCAAAAGCAAACACATTACAGGGGGCTGCTGTAGTCCACCAGGGCACTTTAGCTGCTGCTGCTGCTGCTGCTGCAGTGCACTTTACAAACCAAGCTTGTTGATTTCCATTTGGATTTATTAGCTGTCCTTCCATCTCAGATGAAGAGATTTCATTCCTTGGGAAAAATAAATTGTCACTATTACATCACAGTAAAATGGAAGCCATTATAGAAATGTTGCAGTGGGTATGCGCGTGGGCCGATGACACATAGGAGCGGAACCTTAAGCCAGAACATTTCAGATTCATATGTAAGCCAGGTTACTATTGCAGCACCCCTGAATAACAGACTGAGCCTCCATCACTCCAGCGGCTATCCAGGTGTATTAGTGGGCTATGTCAAATGTTTGAGCTGTATCTCCCTGGATGAGGGGGATCTACAAAACAAATAAACAATGTAAATAAGACAAGCAGCTACACACAAAGGAATCTGAATTGGCTATCAGAGAAACAGAGAAAGAGGTGGAGGGACAGAGAGAGAGAGAGAGAGAGAGAGAGACAGATGGAGGAAACTGAGAGAGAGACTGTCAGTACCTGGATAGCTAGGGTGATGACAAGGCTTTGTCTGTCTCAAAGACTAGCCATCCCTGGTGAGAGAACACCCCAATGAGCCATGGGGATCACTTGAGACTGGCAGCCGTACAGACTCCCACAGAGAAGTGCCAAGGCCCCAGCGGAAACCTCTCTACCTCTGCACAGGAAACCGCCACAGTCTCATCTCTCATTGAGGACAAAAAGTCCCTCTCTCTGTAAGCAACAAAAAACAACAACAACAACAACAAGAGCTTGTCTTAACTTTCCAGTGATACCCAGAGGACAAGGCTGAAATATGATAAATTCCACTGTAAAAAGCGAACAGCGGGATATGACTTGAGTCTTCCAGCACCTCTCATCTCACTGTTGCCCAAAGAATTAATCCCCCATGCCAGCCAAACTTTGGGGGATTATGGGGATTACGTCCTCCTAAGAAAACATTGGCAGAATTAATGCGATCTCAGTAAGCAACAAACCCTATTATGGGCGGAAAGATTATGTCACCGTATGTCAGATCAACCTAAGTTTTGCCTGATGGCTATAATCCCACAGGCTGCCACTCTAGCAGTATTGCACCCACATAGGTTTTCACCAGTCTCATCTATGGGGAACACAAAACACACATGAAAGATTAAGGGACGTAAAGGCAGGACAGAGCTGAAAGCAAAGAAATCAAATAAAGCACATTCTAAAGCCAGAGGCATAAATACATGGCGATCCTCTCATTTGCATGGACAAAAGAAACTCAGCACTTCTCAATTTCCTTTTTTCATATTTTTGATGGGTCCTAATCTGGGTGACTGACAACATTTTTTTTTCCCCCGAAGGCTTTTGGAGGGCTGCCCACATGTTTTTGGGGAAGGAGGTTGTGAAGCTAATTGGTAAACCAGAATGCAATCAGACCCGTAATTCTTCCAGATGTAAATTAGTCAGCTGTTCTCCTGTGATGTGTAACGGTTCTGTAACAGGGAGCTGTCACTCAGATGCCTCTGGGGGGATGTCTTTCAGTAGGCATTACACAGTACATTCACAAGGTTCCCTCCGCACAAGAAAAAAATTCACTGATACGGCCCTGCCTGGTTCATGTACACTTTTTTCACTCCTTTCCCAGTTCTGAAAGCCCGAATCACAATGGTAAGCATGTCTTATCTTTGCATTGTCCACCACCATTTTGGAATAGTGCAGACCAGCATACGTGCTCTCTGAAGAACATGCAGACAGCCAGCGCTTCTGCACTCCACCAGCAGAGCATGGGGACCACACTGCATGCACACATTGAACACAAATACTACAGGAGCCTGATTAACCAGAGGATAACCTTGGTGAATCCCTCCCTACCTAAGCAATGCTATTGCCAACAGTGCACCACGCCACAAGACACCCAGCCACAGTTAGCACTGGCAGAGCTTGATTCCAGGTTGCGGGGCATATCATGACACCAAGGATCAGTGCATTAGCTGGACATGCAAGCCAACTCTGCCCAGCTTTTACTTGATGCTGAGAGAGGAGCTTATGTTGCTCTGGGCTTGTTCTTCAGTCTACCACTAGTTTTCTTCAGACGTTCTCTTTATAATGCAAAACTGTGCCTGTGTATGTCTGTACTCTTTGTATTGTATACATGGCCCGCTAGTGCACAAAGCCCCACTACAGCCTAACAAGGCACCAGAGAGAGCATCAAAAAGGAGCTTTGAAATCAGATATGCACAATGCACACACAGACATGCATGCACACATAAGCATACATATGTAAACACTAATGCAGTTGATGACACTTTACAATAAGGTCACATGAATCAGCATGAACTAATGTAGTTGTTAACACGAATTAATAATGTACAAATACGTTAGTTAAGCATGAAATTTAGTTAGTAGTTAACAAATACATTAACTAATGTATTAGTTACGTGATTATTTATACATTAGCAAAACATAGGATAAACCCATAATTAGTTGAATGTTAACAAACACGTTAACTGTTTTTTTTTTAATACCAATATGAATTGGCATTAACTAATGTAGTTGCACAAATAAATGATGTACAAATACATTAACAAAGCTGGACAGATGAACTTTCACTAGTAGTTAACAGCTTCATTAGTTCATGCCAATTCATGTGACCTTATTTTAAAGTGGTACCCATAAGTTTTTATTTCTAGTGCTGACCTGACAATAAATAACAGTTCTAATAGCATGAGGAAAACATAAGACTAGAGTAGAGACAATCATAGGCAGAGGTTACGTCTCAGTGTCAATAATGAAAAAGTGAATATGCAACATACAGGGAGAGGCATTTACAGGTATCGTTTAAAAAAAGAGGGACACAACAATAAAAGCTGGCAACAAGAAAAAGATATTCATGTTCTGTTGAACTGAATTCTGGTCTTCAGTAGCAGCTATAGCCGAATAGTCAGCATTCAAGCAGGTTCTTGTTCAGATATAACAATACCAGAAAAAGGTTCAGTTATACTGTACACGCACACAGAAAAATACACACACACACACACACACACATACAGACACACACAAAATGGAGATATGGTGGAACAATATGGAAAAATGTCACACATAGAAAATACTCCTACAGTAACAAGTTTCTGCTTGGCCAGCACTACTGACAGTGGGAAAAACTCCTTCCTGGAAACGTGCTTGGTTTCACAGTTCAATGGCTCACAGTGTATATGCACATGGCGGAGACCACCAACTTGCACTCTCCCCCATGCGGGTGTCAGTGTGTGATTTGGACCACAGCCCCAGTCTCCCACTGGTCTGAAGCGGGCCTCCCACGGGGAAGATTTGGACATCCCCCCCGGGGTGTGCCGGTACCTGCACGGTGGACAGCTGCCACGCCCCTGGCTATCATGTGGAGGACAGCCCGAAAGCAAGGGGCTCTACAGAATGGAGAGGAGGGAGTCCCTGTTTCAGCAGGAATCTGGGTGAATCTACACTCCGTGGTACATATGCTTGCATGAGCATATTTTCACACTTGGCTCACCTCACTTTACACACATAAGCAATTTGCTGTGCTCTCTGCTCTTCCCCCAGCAATTATCATTTTTAATCAGCATTACTGTTTTGTTCTTCAGAACCACTCAAGTGAAACCACTCATTGGCTTGTAGCCCATTTGTTTAAGCTCATCTTTTGAAGCATTGAATGAAAATCGAAGTCACCTTTGAGGGCAAAATGACATGCCATAAATCGTAATGTCAACAAGCACACTGCTATGCCACACACACACATGACACGCACACACACCAGCACACATGACACAAGCACAAGCACCAGCGGCACAATGTCACCACACACACACACACACGCACACGCACACACACACACATACACATGTACACACACACGCACATGCGCACACACACACGCACACACGCACACCACACACACACCCCAGGGGTGGCCGCGGAACACGCTGTGTTTGTGTGTGCCTGGGCTCTCTGCTCCTTCACTGGGGTGTTTAAGCTTGTGTGGTCAGCGCAGCCACACACACACACCTCACACATCTCCTCTCTGACAGAGGGCATGAAGCAGGGGCACACAATCAAAGAGACAGAGTATAAGCACCTCTTTGAACAGACCTGGTCAGCACACACATGCTGCATTGACAGACAGGAAAAGACTGTTCTCAGAGACTGCCCAGCTAAATAAATAACACTGTATTTTACTAACATTTTAGACTGGAAAGTTGTGGAAATGTTATATCCTTGCGATTTTGTTGAGTCGGAAACATGTCCTTAAAACATTTTCCGACAGGAAAGCAACATAAATGATATCCTTGCCTGTTTAAAATGGAGCTGGAATGTTGTGGTCAAATGATGGTTAAAAAAATGTAAAAGACGATATATATATATTACACAAAAATTATGCTGCGATTATACAGCCTAACCAAATCATAGCCATTCATACTCTTAAAGCAACACTGTAAAACGTTACTGTGACACTTTCTGTGCTAGCTGGCTGGTTGGTGGGATGGTGGGAGAGCCCAAAGAAACTTAGCTGCTGTTATTGTTCCTCTACCTGCTTACAGGAGATGACAGGTATTGCCATGGCCATTGGTCTTAACGCCCCAGTGTTAGAATTAAGGGTACATCTAGCGGAGGGTCTTCCGAAAACCAGCCCCGGCTCCTCTCACGTGTCCTCACCTCTCAGGCCCAACATGGGTGCACCTGGGGCCCAGCAACCTCGCTCAAGAGAGGCAAGCAGGCATCCTGAGACTTCCACTGGACAAGCAAGCCAACACTGTTTCAGGCTGAAAGACAGGGAAAAGATGAAGGACATTCCACACTACACAAAGACCTTAACTAATGTGACTTTAACCACAATTACGCACTCTCTCTTTCAAAAATGCTATTAACACATTGTACTCAATAACTATACAGGTTTTGTTATTTTAAATTAATTCAGGAGTTCACGGTTAGTAGTACATTTATAAACAGACATACAGCCTTACATACGTAATTAATAACATGGAAATTTGGAGCTGGTTATTGTATATTCTGTGACAGCTCTGTGAACATTTGTCTGCGTGGTTTCACAGCAATGTGCCTGCACAGCTACAACACTGAACACTGTAAAGGGGAACAGAGAGCAGGCTAAATAAACAGGGTTTTGCAATCTTCAGCAGCAGCACAAGTATTCAAGGAATGTAGGGGAGTGATGAAAGTTTGGCGGAGTGGAGTGCAAGGGTCCAGCGCTCCGCAGACATGTCAGTGACTCCGTTCTAATGCAAAGTTTGAGGAAAAAAATAAACATCTCCACCACGATCGTCAGAAGAAAGAGCCCCACAGTGCATTTACTCCAACCGCTCAGCCCGAGCCTCAAGAATGGAGCGTTCAATCTCCCCGTCTGAAAAAAAATACAGCCAGAATCCTTAATCTCCATCTCCTCACAAAACAGGAACAATCCCCTCACCCCAGCAATTCAAATACGTTTCCTTTTTTGGCTGTGCAATTTTCGAGGAAAAAAGAGACGTTAAAAAAGGAAGAAAAAAAAAACATAGCAGAGGAACGGATAATTTGTCAGCAGGAAATTTCAAAAGAGTGGGTGAAGAGGATAATGCTGTCTTAAGAGCCTGTGCAGCCGGCTCCCTCGCGCTCCGCTTCATGAAAGGCCGTCTCTCTCACTTCCCAGCAGGAGGGACGCGGGTCGGAGAAAGAGGCTACTCATGCACACCGACTGGCGAAACCCCTCAATGCTCTGGTGTGGCTGCTTTGAATTAACCACCAGAAATATCTGAGACACGACTCAGCTCTGAATACTCAATCAGGGGAATGTGTTTTAGTGATTAAGCCAAGCTATACTGCTGTTTGGAAACAGATGGGTTTCACACATGCGTGTGGTTTAAATTTCCTGACCTCAAATACTTCAGAAGGTTGAACGATTTATTCATTGACTATCAGGCACAATGACAAAAGGTTAAGGCGCTCTCCAATGAACACCAAGTAATATAAACTAACCCAGATTATTCAGAATGTTGTTCCAGCACAGGAAACTGACCCTGGCTCTTTTGCCTGTACGTCTCTATTCCTGGCTGCTTGTCTTGTTTGTCGGTCTGTCTGTCTGCCTGCATCAGTCACTGAGCAGGTGCAGTAACAAGGCATTGCCACTAGAGGTCAAGGCTGAATCAAAGGGGTGAGGGTCGGGAGTTTCTTATTGCACTTGTTATAACCCCGTGCCGAATTAATGGTAACCCGAAAGTAATAGCACAAAATATTAATACTGTGGCATGAGCACACTTAAGGGGCTTTGAGAATAATACACAAAGCTCTCTAACCCAAATAGCCGAGTGACATATGACCAGAGCTTCACGTCCTCTACCCCCCAGTCCCCCAGTCCCCCAGTCCCGCGGTTAAAGTCCTTTCCTGTTAGAGGAGCCAGACTGCTGTTGTTGGGGTCATAATGGGAGCTCTTCATCAAACCCGGCCCTTGCTTTTCTCTTGGGATGGAAGCTGCGGGAAGAAAATGAGAAAAAAAGGATACCTTTATCACACATCAAAGCGGTACACTCCCTGAATCTCTCAAACCCATTACGGGCACACACTCACTTTAGGCCGACTAGAAAGGCTTCATTTTGCAAAAAAAGATTTGATTTCAGTGGCTTAACCCAGCTCTGGATCATTCCCAGTTTTTAACCCGCAATCCAAGGCACTATGGGGAGGCTGAAGGGATGCGGGGGGGGAGGGTGGGGGGTGGGGGGGTCGTTCCTGGCCCCCGGGCAGAAATATTCTGGTTTGTCTATGATAGATGATTACACATTTCCAGCAGAAAGCGGGCCACTGGGTCTTACAGTGGGAGATGAGCTGCAGACTGCCAGTGAGGCTGAATGTGCCATATTGCTGAGATGGAAGATGAGGAAGAGCAAAAACAAAAGCGCCCTGGCAGGGAAGCCAAATACCGCGATCTGTTCCGCTAGAACAGACTGAGACAATTAAAGAGAGAAATTACACCCCCCCATTCCCCCTCCCCCTTCTCAGCTTTTGCCTGCCACGCCAGTGCCATGCACGCAGCGAGCGGAAGGACACGCTATTGTTCCCGTCGCTCATTAAAGGCTCCTCCCGTCCCCCGCGCTCCACCAGCCACCCAGCGGTCACAGCGGAGTGTGCCTTTCATCTATAGCTGGGGCGTGCCCGCGGAAACGCTCGCCCATCCGCCCAACGTGCCCGTCGCTCCCCAGTCCTCACGGGTGATTTGCATGAGGGATGTGCCTCGTAAAGGCAACTAATAGACAGAAATATTCTGTTAGCCAAACGGCAGGCAAACATACCAGCCCCTTCTAATTCGTATGCACTAACCCCAGCAAGCAGCGTAAACACTGAGGCCTTCTCCATAAGGGTCTCCTAAAGGGTCAGATTGACTAATACATGGGGGCATATTGTACACTGGCTCTTGCAGTAGCAGCCCAAGCAACAGGCAATGGCCTTGGAACAGGCGCTCCGACAAGCGCACCACATTCACCATTACAGTTCTGTCGTCTGTCCTATAGAGCTTCGGTGGACTATGAGCGCATTTCAAGAGTGAAAGCCATCACACGGGCACCCTGCGAGCGAAGACTCACAGACGCTTGGTCAGAGGGGCACTGGAAAGAAGGCTAACCGATACAAAAGCTCGCTTCATGGTCCCACAAGTCCCTCGTGAGGCAGAAAAATGACGCATTAAAATTGACCCTTCATTAAAATTCATCACGCAAACAGACAGCCGAGACCGGTCGTCTGTTTCTTGCTTGTAATTAGGACTGCAGACACGAGAAGACTATTTGTTTATCCCGCCATTATATCTCATTATTTCTTGGTTAAAAAAAAAGAAAAAAAAACTCTGGAGAATATTTTTTGTTTTTTTGGCTTCCAGACTGAAAGGTCATTTGCAGCTCTGATGGACGGCTGGCTGTGGCCCTTTATTCCTGCCGCAATGATGCTCCATTACCCTCCCCAAAAAATCAATTGCGCCCACACACAGCCGTGTCCCACTCATCTGACGTCTGACGTCTTCATCGGGAGTGCAAGGGCGTCAAGCGCAATCAAAATATTTGTAAAAATTATGGATAAATCTTACATGGACTGAAAAGGACAAAACCTGCAGAAGAGAAAGCATGTTTCTGACAGAAGAAGAAGAGGAAGAGTGCTGAAAAATGACGCTGTGATGAGAGTGGTGTTCTTAGGGATTCTCTTGTGTTGTAGCAATGCCCCCGCCACAGAATTCACACAAGCCGGCTCAGATCCTAGATCACCACCTGGAGCCATATTTACAGGTGAACACAAATCCCTGTCCAAAAAAAAAATAAATAAAACATTATTTGTGACCGGTACACAAATCCCTCTGAGCACGCTGCCAAGAAAAGAGGCGAAGGTCGCAGTGACATTCGTGTCCTCCGGGCATCGGCCGGAGTCCCGCTCTTCTGCGCGTCCCACTGAGAGACGCCCGATTGGATTAAAGAAAAGGGGGAAGGTGGGGTGTCCGGCAACAACACAGAGCTGCCCCCTCTCCGCTCTCCACTCGGCAAACCACCTCCCTGCCCCCTCTCCGCTCTCCCCTCTGCAAACCACCTCCCTGCCCTCTCCGCTCCCCCCTCTGCAAACCACTCCCCGTGTGAAGCACAGGAAAATGGAGGCCTGTCCTGGTTTCATTAACTGCCCCCATCTCCTGCCACACCTCAGAGAGCGCGCTCCACGCATCATTCACCCCGTCCAATGTGTCGCAGACTGCCGTCCCCTCCGCTGGGCCCTGGAGATTACACTGTGATTCAGCGCCAATAAAAGCACCGCAGACGGGATTCGCTCTGGAGACACAGCCCTGCTAAGCGTCCTGCTCAGGTTAGCGCTGTAAAAGAGGGGTAAACCAACAGGCTGCAGGAACCCCCCCACTGCAGTCCATGGCCCAAAACTGACTGTGTGAAAGACAAGCAGCCAACAGAAAAAACAAGAAAGAGTGGAGGTAGAATTGCTGACACAGCCTTAACTGATCCTTCGGGTTCACAAATGGAGACTGGGATCTGACAGTGGTGTTACCGATTTGAGGAAAATTGACGTTGGTTTGACTTCAGATCTCCAGAACAGGAGCGAACCTTGAGGTCAGGTCGTAATTTTAAAACCCCAATGAGCTGTCCTGACTGTGGTCACTGAGCCAGGCCAGGCTGAACAGAGCTGGGCTCCGGACCACCTGCGCCGGACTCAGGGCTGCTGAAGCCCTGCAGCTGCCTGAGGAAATGGGGTCAGAGGTTAAATAGTGCATTTGCAGATGGCCCCTCGGTGTCTTCTGGGGCTCTTCCTGCTTGGCTTAATTATAATGTAAATCACTGCGGGGGTCAATCCATGCAGCCCACAGCCACAGGGCTCCAGGCTCCAGCGTGTATCCCTGACAGAGCACTCGACAACAACTGCACAAGCAGCCCGGTCTGCTAATGGCCGCAGGACAGGAAGTGATTATCGAACTGCGAGGGCGGAGCGATCGCTCTCTGAACATGACATCGGATTCACTAAAAGGGCCGACCGGTCTGTTTTCCCTCAACCCCCAATGATCAATCAACATGTAAATGAAAGGAGAGCTTCAAATTAATTATCCGTTTCCTGGAAGAGTCAATAAGTTAATAAATATTTGAAAGTGAACCTCGGGGTAAATCTCTTGCTGAATGCACTCTGCACATGGAGGGGGTGGCTGGGTCATTGTGCGGGACGGTGGCAGAGGGGTCAGTGGGGATACTGTCCTTAGCCTTGAGCAGAAAATTTCAATGGGTTTCATTGGCAACAGAAATGCAGGGAAAATATTTTTCCTTCATTCATCGCTCGAAGCAAAGGATGACGCACCCGCTATAATGGGCCTCACAGGAGAGCTGAATAAATGCACAGCAGTATCACCCAAGGAACCTTGTAAGCACAAAGCATGAAAAAAACATGCACAATTTGCATGGCCAGCCAATGGACGAATGAATGCGGTTAAAGGGAGCTAAAGGGAGCACTGAGCTGCCTGTAATAGGGCACCTGAAGATCACCTGACTTTTTCTGCAGGAAAACAGGAAGACATAATGGAGAGATCCTCTCTGAATGCAGGCTGCATCTACCTTGTGAAAAACAAACGCAACAGTGCATGCTGAACCTGCACTGAAAACTGAAACCAATTTGCTTCTGATAAGCCGTTGAACGCTCAGCCGAAGAATGTCAGGCGCACAAAATGTGTCTGATCATCTCAGCCAGGCAATTCACCTCACCCCACAGAAAGAGATGAGCATTATTATTGGTGCTTTTATATTCATTTATTTGTTAAGAAGTGCATTAATAAAAGACAAAGCACACTGCTGCATTCTTAATACTCACCATTTCAACCCACCCCCAGAAAGATGAAAAGTGTAAATGATAATTCAGTGCAACACTATATGACCAAATCAATTCAATTCAAATTAAATCAGATCCCTGTCATTTGCAAAGCCTGAATTGTCCCTGGACAGGATAAGACAAGAATGCCACAACTTCTCCTGATATAAAATGCTTAGATATCCTGTTGCTTGGGGAACAGCCAAGAAAGTGCGTTTATGCCACTGAAAAGAAGGCAAGCTACTGATACTACAGACGGGACAATATATTATACATTGTTTTTTCCACTACAAAAACTGCTGGATAAAAGGAAAATATTGTCAATGTGTATATAACCCTCTGTACTGAATGACATGCATGGCAGTATTGTACATTTTCACCCAGGTCAACTGGAATCCAATCAGGAACACCTATTGTTTAGGTTTTGCTCTTATTACCATCTGAAGCTGTGGGTCCACAGGGCGGGGATAGAATGGCATACTCTAGACGGAAGGTATGCGGACGTGTATCTCCAGGGCTTATGTTAATCTCTTTCCTCCCACTGGTACCTCCTCTCTGCATTGCATTGCACTCAGGTGAACTTTAAGAAGTGCGCTGCAAGCAAAAGAATCAGAATATTAAATCCTTCCACTAAAAAATATCATGCGTGTGACATGCAGAGCCTGCGTTTTAGCCTTCTGGTAATACTTTTTTTAAATTTTTTTTTTAAAGATTGTTGAGTGGCAGCGGTATCGGCAAGCCCAGTGTGAAGTCACACGTCTGAGAAAGGCGCGTTTATCGCGGCTCGTCTTCCTCGCCGTTGCTAGTTAACGGCATAGCGCCTCGGAAACTGTTCCCACAACGCCTCCATTGACGGGTCATTATGGTGCGGGCTGCTGCCGAGGCGCTCCCATCTGCCAATCAGAAAGCGGCGTCGGGCATCCCTCCAGCTCCGCGAGCGGAGCATCATGGGCAGGGTGCCGGCAGTTGTGGAGAAAGTCAGCGGCACCAGTGAATACCAATAAGAGGAGCGCTGCACTGCGCATAATTATCACATTGGGGCTGCAAAACGAAAACGTCTGTGGTGACACTTCAAAGTGCGATTAAAAAATGAGTATTTTTTTGCAGTTACTGCATGCTAGTTTGTGAAAATCATGTTCCATTGCCCTTGGAGACAGAAACGTGTCAGTCCTGAGGGTGACACCACAGTGTCAGAGACGCACTAATGCAGGCATGTCGAAATCTCTGATGTATCCAGACAACAACTCGTCTGGTTCCCTGGATTTCATAAAAAGCCATCTTGAGTCTGCTGAGGAACGGGCAAGGCGGTAGGAAAGTGTTGTCTCATTGTGGAAAGTTCTTTTTTTTCTCCCTTTCTCGTTGCTGCAGCTCAGCCTTCGGTTGGGATCCTCGCATTTGATGTTCGGTTGGCTGCTAATGGGCGAATGCAGCACATACAGGGGGCTTCTTGATGAGAAGCGACAGAACAAAGGAAGGTGAAGCGCTTTCGGCAACACCTACAATAAGGACCAGCTGAGACAAAACAAAAAAGACTCAAAGAGACTTCAAAGTCATTCTTCACAAGATCTATTTGGAGCATTTCTCCAACAAACCTGTTTTATGATATTTCTTTACATCAGCCATGTTGCATTTTTCTTTTTTTACATTTTACAATTGCACTGGATTCCCACTCAAAGCAATCAAGCGCAGTTGCTTACATAAACACAATGCACTGCACAATCCTTTAACACAAGATATCCCACTGGATTCAATAATCGTCACAACAATAGCCTCACGCTTGTTATCCATTAGCACCATAGATCTGTGAGAGGCTTCCAATTAGTGCTGAAAGAAAACAGCAGCACTACAGACAGACCAAATCCTTATTAAGGTTTCACTTTGCTTATTGTTCATTTATACAGTATGCATACTTTCAATTATTAAAATGTTGTTGACTTAAAACTGCACATCCCCAAGGGAAGTAACTATAAATATTCAGTTTGTATTTTAATGGAAACCATAAAGAAGCTGTTCAAACACCACCCCAGGGTTACGGTTAGAAGTGTGAGAATACTCTCATGCGTGTAATAAAAGGGTGTTAATTAATGCCATGATGTCACATGGAAAATACTGTGAGTACAGTGTTTGGGATTAATACTCCTCTGTTTAAAGTGACAGTTGGACAGTTGCATTCATAGAGTAGCAGGGGATCAAGTTGAGAACACTTAAAAAAATGTCAGTTTAAAATTACAGTTCCTGAGCACTCAAAAAGGTGCTGTTGGGCCTTATTCCAGGAAAATACAATTATTATAACATACAAAGAAGGTGCCTAGATCATGGAAGTGAATATAAAACTGTCCAATAGACTTAAGGAAAACAGCTATTTATTAAACCAAGGGAAAAGCAAGAGACTGACACGTTTTGGAAACAAGCTCCTTCATTAGTTCTTTACGACTATTTGATGATTATAATAATTAGAATTGTTAAAGAGTTTGTTACACTATTGGTGGACATAAAAGAAAATCCCTTGATTTTAGCAGCCATTCTGAAGCACCTTTTCAAGACTGGGTAGAGCTGGGTTATTGTGGAAACTCAAAACTACTGGTAGGTAGGTGATAGGCTACTGTGAATGCCGTGTGTGTGTTATTATGGAAAAACCAAATAAATAAAATATATACAATATAGACTGTAAAAACTATGTATATTTACAAGCTATTTACCATTAGATTTCATGTTACTTCACGTGAATTTCACCTTTTTTTTAAAAAGTCAGGTGATTTTAAAATTACAGATACTGGCAGTTATTTAAATTTGGTGACAATTTCTACAAGGCAACACCAATAAAAATCTATACACAGCAACATTGTTCTAATTCCAGTCATTAATATTGCTGTAGTAGCAAGTCATCTGACTAATTGTATGTGGAGTGGTGGCACGTGTCAATGTGCAGCCAATGAGGACAAGAGTCTGCCTGGCATATGGGACTCCTCTGGTGCAGCTACAATCTCTCCCAGTGAACAGATGTACTGGCAGTTCACTGGAAGGGACAACGTAAGTAATCTATTGGGCCACCAGCTTGCAGAGCCCATCACCAGCTTGCAGGGCTCCTCCACGCTGCGCCAGCAAGACGCTTCTGCTGCCGGCTAGGCGCATGGGTTTGTCAACCACTACACCATGAGACAGAAGAGAAATAACTCCTCACAGAAAGGCAACAGAGTGCATCCACTCCACACAGTGAAGCAACAGATACGGCCCCCATTGCCCCCCCCACCCCTCTGCAGCAGAGAGGGAGGGGTCAGGAGACAAATTGAGGATGCAGCCAATGAAATAGCGATGAGGTAGGGACAGGGCCAATGGATATGGAAATGGAGGATGGAGGGGTAGAAGGTGGGTCAAAAAAGACATATAGGACAGAGGGGGGACCAAGGGGATATAAATTGGGAATGATGGAGCACACAAAGAGAGGAGGGGTCCTGACTGTCACCATTCTCGAACATTTTTAGTTGAGAAAAAAAAAACTTACACTTCCACTTTGTTTGAGCTTCTATTACTTTCAGTAATGTTTAGAGTAATTCTGATTCTCTTGGAGAACAAACTCCCAAGGGCTACCTTTCAGAAGAGACCATGATTATGCCTGTAGTCCAAAGGGTTCAAGAACATTAACCATTTTATTTTGGGTATGTGATTTGCAGGCTTGTGTTGAACAAGGGGGTGATACAGAAGGGGTTAATCACAAGAAGAAACATCAGTTTCCCTCCCCTCTCTCAACACCCCATGGCATTATATAAACATTCCCCTTTATTCTCTCACAGCAGCAGAACATGGAATCCAGCCAGAAAAAAGCCTAAAAACAAAAGAGAAAAATCCTTTGTGTTTTACTATTATCATTACACAGGGAAGGACAATGAAGAGACACATGCTCATGAAATGATATAAATGATATAACAATCATTCAAGAAATCTATGAAAAAAATCCAGGCACAGTAAAGTTTTGTACCTTCCTTCAAGAGAGATAAAATCTTTATGGCCAGTCTTACTTTTAAAAAAATATTTAGTTTTATTAGTCAAAGCAACCACGGCACTTTATGCAAAATGGCTACTGTACTGCACTATGAATAAAATATAAGGTTTAACTTCATGCCTTTGTAAACCATTTATAATACCTTCATGAACTGTAGTATTAATACCTTAGCAAGGCATTCAAACTATAAACAACTGCAGTACATTATTATGGCTGACACACAGTGGCATATCACGTTAAATAAGTAAACTGTAAAATGTAATACTGAAAATATGCACTTAAAAATATTATATCCTTCTGTTAGTGGCCATTAAGTTTTATTTTACTTTAAGGTGGTAATTCCAGATGTAGGTTTTAGTGCACACCAATACTTAAGTGTATAGATTACTTCTAGATGCTAGTTTCTCATATTCTGAGGCACATAAAAAGGTACTTGTTTATTTATATCCCTGTGTGATCGGTGTATCTAGAAGGAGATATAATATTATAATATTCACATCTGTGCATTGTAGAAAGGAACTCAATTTTCATTGACAATTTGAGCCACTTCTGTGGAAGCTCACTTTTATCAGTTAGAACTTTATCAGTCTCCAAGTCTCCAAGACACTGCAGCACAGAGTAGCTAAAACAGATTATCTTTTAAACTTGGCACAATGAGTACATCCACATGCACGTTCACTTAGTACACCTTTTACCCTTTCAACATTTGTTCATGGTGTTTACTGAGCACTCAGACTGGCGTGAACAGGCTGCATGAGAAGATTTCTACCTGCAGAAAGGCTCAAATGATACGAATGCACATTGAATAGGCTCACATTTCAATAAAATTGCCCCCCTCTCCTGAACACACACAGCAAAATGATTTTTACAACCTGAAAAAAACCCTTAGCAAGTATTTTAAATTCTGTTCAATACAGTGTGCATTAAGGCACTAAATCAAGACAGTCTATGTTTAAATAAATGCACAGTCATTTCTTTCATTTCTAAAATCGTCCCTTTATATTATATGCTGTCCATATGTTGGGGGGCCCATTTCCCATGATCACATTTCCTAGTTGAATTAAGTTCTTTGCACAATTCTAATTAAAGGGCAGGGGACCGTAAGACTTAATTATGTCCTGTTAGCTTGTTCTTTTGAATTATTTTCCTCTGTTTAATTCAGACCAGTCTTTCCATGTTGAAAATTAAATATTCTTTCATTTCTCCCTCAGATACTCAGTTCTCTGACATGGCAAGGAAAGAGCCTTAATTGAATCCACCTTGCCTCCACAATGACAGCTCAATAACCTGATTTACATGTTTAATTTCTTTTTTTTTGATGATGAGAGCTAGTAATTAAAATCCTCCCAGGCTTATCATTTTAAACAAGCCCTAACTGTGTGTGGCTGCTAATGACAATAGGATAGAATATACGAAGGTAATGCATTCTAGTTTGACTGTTTTCTTAAAGTTTTGAAACTGACCTCTCAGGTCACAAGCACAGCAAAAAAAAAAAAGCCATTCTCATTTTTCTTGAATTTGTCACCAGTTTCCTTGAGGTTTTAAAAAACAGTGCCATCAAAGCTGGCTTTTTCTTGATTTACAAAAATTCAAACTACAAGCTAACTGTGCTGTACAGCAGTACAATTACAGGCAATCACAATGCATGTAATCTTCGCATTAAATTTATCTGGAGTGGAAATATTTTAATACAATATAGATACACTGGCCTATGGCCCTGTTGTGGATCTTTCCCGATTGTGCTGTGAGCCTGTGGTTTTCGTGGAAGGCGGCACCAAAGGAACCCATCCTCCCGCTCTGATTCCCTTTGTATAAGATATAAAACACTGGGACATCCCTGGATGGTTCATACCATCTCTGAGACCTTTTTATCGCTCTACTTTTAGTACACACTGCTCAGTCGACATGCTATAGGGACATACTATAGTACCAGCTCATTGCTTTCATTTAAAACTCAGGAAACAAATCTGAAGGTTCCTCAGGGGTAATGACTTGATCTTGAAACATTTTGCGCTCCGTTAATAATGTGCTCATTCAGTCATTCAGCAGGTTAAATCATTAAGCCTGGCATTTGATATTACGCAGAGGAGAAGACTATAGAGGAAGAGTCTGCTGAATTGCTGTATTGTAATGCCATGGATGGCTGCCTTTTTCAAAGTCTAGGAGCACACTTACACTTGAAAACTTCTGTCTATTATCAACAGTATTATCTGGCCATTTTTGTTTAAATCCAGAGGTTTGGTTTTTAAAGGCATGACATTTTTGGCTTCCATTGTCCCAGGTCTAGCAAAAGCACTCAGTGTGCCCCATGATCCACAGCTGAATCCTGCCAGTTTCGACTGTGACCAGGCATACCATGGAGAGATGCACAAAAGACTTCAGCATCACCCAGTGAGGGAGCGTTTCAAGTCTGCAGGAGTGACTCTTTTGATTGATCAAGCTCCTGCAATCAGTCTGTTCCAGCAGTGCATGATGCATATGCCAGTGAAAAGGCTGAACAGTCAAGCTTTTAGACAGAAGAGTGACTAGAGGCCGTACCTGGAATGTGTGCTGTAGACTTCACTCTCCTCAGTGGACACCGGGACATCCCAAGGACTGGGCGTTCCAAATCGAGAGAACCTGTTCAAATTATGGGATGAGAATTTAATGTAAAGAGTTAAAGACATTGGTGCAGATAATGAGTGGCAGAGTGATTGAGGAGCAGCTGGTCTGCTGATGTTGGGCAGATGATGAGGCACAGTGCACCGAGCACAGCGCACAGAACACAGGAGCCTGACAGTTTCACCCTCACACAGGCACTTCACACGCTCTTCATTTTGTTTTTGGCTGCAGTTCAGTGTCCTCACGGGCAGAAAGCATCTGGCCTCCTCAGGCAAATGAAACATAAAGACCTTCAGATAGGAACACTCACCAGCAAAAGTTACCTGCGCAAACTTGGAGAGGATAAGTACACTTTACAGAAGACAACTCTGACACACTTTGCATCTCGCAAAATTCACTGTATTTCATTGTCAAGTTGAAGAACACACTTTTCAAGTAAGAGTGACAGTAACCTACTGCAAATTTTGTAAGATGCAGGGAAGTAATATTATTGAGGAAATATTATTCAGTGACATTAAAACACTATGCTGGCCCTGAGGGGTATTTGATTTATACTTCCATAAGGGCACAGAGATGGATATACAATCTGTTCCACGGGCATGTCATCAATCTGTTTTATGCCTCAGCAATTAAAATAAGCTTCATCTATCTGATGCCATGAAACCACCGCAAGAAATACTTTGGGATGCTTGCCAGAGGGATACTTTAAATGTTAAAAATCACAGTGGAAATCGTGGTGCGCATTGACATCACCTAATTTCAGGGAAAGCAATGTTTTCATTCAGCAATTCACAGCATGTCAACAATGATACACCATTCCTGTTAAGTTAGCCAGGAGGTGCATACTATGTCTACTCTATTATTTCATCATGTAATATTCATAAAGCTGGCTTTTGTGTTATTATTTTCATTTTTTAGGCCTGGTTTAATCTTGCTCCTGCAGCCCTTGGTACCCAATTGTGTGGGAATAAACAAGTGATTACAGCGAGCCATGCACCGATTCTGCAGTCTGCCTGATCCTGAGTGATTGCTGGGAGCTGGCAGGATAAATCATTGTAATGAGTAATTTATCACCACACAGCTATCCAGCAGAATGCAACAGACTACCTCCACTCCTCAAGCTGCCTGCCCAGCACATCCGTCTGAAGCGCAGGTAAAAGCACTGCCAGTTAACAACCCACCCAGCACCACATGGGTATACCGCCAACAATCCAACACAAATCTGATAAGTTCTTACACACCCAACGTTAACAGAGGCTTATTTAATCCGATCCAACGTAACAGCACCAGCATGCTACAATCAGTGTTCCCTCAAATTTCTACACACACACACTCAGCAGTGTAAGTCTAATGTCTCACAGGCATGAACTTCAGCATTGTGAGACGAACTTGATTTGGGGTGTAGTTTTCACAATACTGCTACATGCAGCTCTTCTGCTCACTAACAATGAACTTCCTGTGATTTTTCTGTCTGATAGTCACTGGTCCTGTAGCCTGAAGTTTGCAAGTTTGATTCCTGGTTAGGACTCCTCCTTCCTGCCATTGTACCCTTGAGCAAATTACTTAACCTGTATTGCTTCAGTATATATCCAGCTGTATAAATGGATGCCATGTAAAAAAGCTAAGATTTGTGTGTATGTCACTCTGGATAAGTCTACAAAATGCCAGTAATGTAATATCTTGCAGCCTGCATTGAATGCTTTGAAATGGTTGAGTGGTCAGTGATCTATATCAATAAAATACACTACAAAATACAACTCCAAAGTAGCTTGTACAGCAATGTTATGCTTCTGGCGGCTATACATGTGAAAAATGTATTATTATCCTTTTAAAAATGTTTAATCATATTATTGTTGGGTACTATTTCCAATGGCTAAGGATCATGTTCTCAAGGAAATCTATTCTATTCAGCATTACTGCAAGGGTCCACAGGACATAAAAACAGTTTTTTATGTTTATAAACATTATGAAATGAATTTGCTCATATGAACAGCTTCTGGAATTGTGCCATTGCTCTACAAGCTGCACTGGTGTTATTTAAGTGTATTGTCTTGCTTTAGACCACAAACCCCTGAATACCCTGATATCCACCAATGTACAGTAAAGACAGATCATTTGAAAATTCTGCAAGCATCTAAAATACCCTTTGTCACACATAAAACTGCCTGGGCAGTAACATACAATACAACATACAATAATCCAAGATAATATCAAAAACCTAGAAAGAACTATGGCTTTAAGCATCAACACTCCCACCATATAACAGCATCATTACAGATTACAGATATTTTCAGCAACAAACTTAGAAAAATGGGTGCAGACTGACTGGATAACCTTTGAAATGATCGGAAAGAACATTACTAGCTGCAGGGAACGGCAGCATATTTTTTATTTGGGGAGGCAAAAGAGACTGATATATTTCTTAAAAGGTTATTATCTATAATGCATAACATAATGCAATAAAACAGGGTATATGCCCATCCATTCCAAGAGTAAAACAGTCACTTTAAGAAATCTAATTCAATTTGGTACAGCAACGCAACATTCCTCCCTCCGAGTGACTGTTTCCAATCTGATTTGCTTTAAAGCGAGCTAATGGGGTACAAATGTGGCCTGTGCTCCATTTGTTAAGACCACGCTCACTGGAGATTTAAGCAAAGGTTCATGTTAAATGTGAGCATGGCTGTGTGTAATGTCTAATGGGCTGGCTGGGGCTGAGTCTCTCTCTATATGTAATAACACTTGACCCCACTGAATAAGGGGAAACTTCCAGCACACTGGCAGGTCTGAACATAGCGCAGACCTCAGCTGGTTACCTCATCTTTTTAGTATGCATTGTGGGTGATCAATTGAGTCTGAGAGAGCCTATCCCTGTATGTATTGGGAGAGAGGCAGGAATACACCCTGGACAGTTTTCCAGTCAAACGCAGGGCACACACATCATTTACTCACACACTCATACCGGGGGGCAATTTAGACTCTCCAATTAACCTAACCTGCACGTCTTTGGACTGTGGGAGGAAACCGGAGTATCCAGAGGAAATCCACATGAACACGAGAAGAACACTTGCCATACATCCGCTGAGGTGGAGAGGGAATTATTAAACCATTTACACTGGGGGATGACCAGGTGGCCAGATTGAGAGAGCCAGGAGAGGAATTTAGCCAGGAACCCCCAAAGCCCTCTTGTATTGCCAGGTGAGGTAGAAACCCAGTTCTGCAGGTGGCAGAGCACCTTGAGGAAAGGAAGAACTAAGGAGCAGGGGGCAAGACGCTTGGTCACAGGGTTTCTGTCCTTCACCGAGTTTTACACATGTACAGGAAAGAGAACCTTCTCCTACAGTGAAAATGAGACCAGTGTCATCCATAATGCTCTTTGAGTGATTAATTTTTACAACATTACTTTACTTATTTTCCAAGGATTTGTTTGATTTATAGTCTTTTGATGTTTTTTGTCATTATAATATGTAGAGCAACCTTGAGTATATAGAAAGGTCTGAATTGTTTTTGTTTCAGAATGTTATCAGTTTAGTGGTTGTAAAAATTAAAAAAGAATAAATGTTCTGTGACAAATTAATAAACATAATACTATTTATAGTTTGATACTCAAAGTTAAGAAAAAAGACATGGAGTTAAATTGAAACTAGGCCAATGTCTATAAAAAATGAAAATGGTGTCAGCCCAACAAACAAAAGCATGAAACAAAAAGCATGAAAGTAAAAAAACAAGCAAAAAAGACAAGCAACTAGATCAATAAACACCGCAGTGGGGCTTTCATTCCAACATGAAAAAAAAAAAAAACTATGGCACAACTATAAAGTGAAAATAGAACAACCACATGTTTAAAAAGAGTTATGTGACATCTTAATAATAAAAAAACAGGAAAGTGCATTCTGTGTGAGGAATACAGGACCAGTATCACTTATGCTGGTCTCAGCAGGCTGTGAGGACCAGTGTGCTGGGCACAGAGATGTGAAGATCGATGCTTACTCAACGGAGATCGGGAGTGCATCACCTGATCAATGAGCCCTGTCTGAATTTGTTCCATCAAAAGAGATTATCAATGTGAGGTATACACCAACAATTCAGAGAGGGAAACCTGCTGAAGACTCCAGCTGTGCTTTAGTGAAATCTGAGTCACAGGTTTCCGGAATTTTCCACAAATAAATATACAGTGACATCCTTTGTACAGAAAACTCTCTAGCCTGTTATGACTGCTTATTATTTTTTATTGTTCATTTGCGCTCTTTTATTGATTCAAAAGTAATAAATAATCCTGCAGTTAATTTGCCTTTTCCTGACAGCCACTATTCATTCTGCCACAGTTCCCCAAACAGAATTGTTTCAAAACACAAGACACAAAATAAACCATGAAGCCCTTTCTGACAGGCTCATGCTGCAACAGCCGATAGCTAATGTAATTTCTCCAAGGGCCAGGAAGGCAGTTCACACAGAGAGCCAGTTACGGGAACGGCATTAAAGATGGATCCGTCCAGGGAGACACAACTGACTTAAAAAAATTTAAAAAATCCTATCTGTGATCCAGCAAGTCTTTCAATCCCACATCACCTTAATGTCACGGTGGTCAATGCAGAGAGCCAAACTCCAAACAAACTGCTGCCTGGCTGTGTGTGAGGGATGAGGTGCCATGGAGCAGCCCTGACCTCTCTCAGCCCTCTGGCTCCAACAACAACAACACGCATGCATGAGAAAGTGCATGCAGCCCCATGACATCATCCTCTTACTAACAGTATGATGCTTATTTCAGCCTGGCTGACAGAAACCGTAACAAAGCGATGGGGGCTGTGTGTGTGTGTGTATGACAGAATGTTGAATTGTGTGCTGTGCTTGTGTGCATGAGAAAATGCAGGGGGTCACATTCTATGGTATGTTCATGAGCCATAACTGAAATGGGGGAGCTATAAAGCAGTTCTGACAGGGAAGGGTAACCTGAGACATTCGCAAGATGCAGCCAGCAGAATTACTATGTCACTGTAGCTGTGTGCCCTTGATGGGCCAGTGAGGCAGAATGGGTGCTGGTCTGTGTTGTCTCTGATTGGTGGCTGTCCCCTGGGCCCGTCTCATTGGGAGACTGCCCAGGCCTCCCCCCATGGCCCTGCAGGCTGAAATGGGAGCCCTACTGCAGATGGATTGAGTTACCCAGCAGGGCCCGGGATAATCACCCCCTTACTCTGCACACAATACCCAGGTTCCTATCTGGGCCCATGAGAAAAAAGGCAGGGTGGGTGTGGGGAGCATGGAAGTTGGGGGGGGGGGGGCAAAAGGAAGTTCAGATTGAACATCTTCCACAACTGTTACTTGTCACATTCAAAGCCAGAAGGCCCTCCTGCTGTTGCATGGCCTGGAAAGCAGCCAGGGCCCGGTACACAGCAGAGAGGGAAGGTCAGCATTTCCACCGCCTCTAACAGCAGCCTCCATATGCGGCGGCCTCCCCAGCTCATCCATCCTGCTGCAGCGCTCCCTCTCTCTCCCAGTTCATTACGGAGGCGCTCTGGGGCAGGGCGGCCGAGGCAGCGGCGGCTCCGTGCTTCGGTCACAGCGTGTTGAGAAAGGGATTATGAGACTGAAGATGATTAACGAGTGATCCAAATGTAATTAGAGCGAGGCTCCTTTCTCCCCCCGCCCTCCTTTCGCCTCCCAAAAGGCTGGCAGCGATGTTCGCGCGCGGTCCGAAGGCAGCGCTCCCCGCGGCCGCCGGCGCAGGCCCCTCACCCCCGCCTGATTGGTAACAGGTGGCTGCTTCAAAGAGATGGATCTCGGCGAGCGGAGCGCGCTGTTAAACACACAGCGGCGAACAAAAGACAGAGCGGCGCGATGTGGAGTTAACAGCACCCCGCGCACCGCGACCCACCCGCCCCCTCCGTGACCTCATCATCATCACTCACCCGCTAATTGCACAAAAAAAACCTCACAGAACAGGGGGAAAACGCCCCCCCCCCCATTACGCTCCTGCGCCCTTTGCTCTCCGCAGTAATGATTCTAACGCGAGCGGCAAACAAGCCGCACAGGCCTGAGAAGGCTCTTATCGGAGGGCTGAGGAAGCCCGGCTAACACCGCGCAGCAACTTTTCACCCCGAGCACAAAACACCTCTGTAATGGAGCACGGCTCACACTTCCCTTCACCAAGCTCGGAGCTGACAGAAGCGGGGCCCTGGGAGGCTGGTGATTTAGGGTCTTATAATTCAAAAGAGTTGGAAAATCCAAGCTAAACAGCGAGACTTGGAGAGTAGCGGTTGAGCTAAAGTTACAGGAAACAGACGCTGCGGCCATTATAGGTTACACATTCAAACCCCCGAAGGGATGATGGAATTGTAAACTTCAGGAAGTTCATTGGTTGAATACGCTTTAAAAACATATCTGTTCACATGTGGATAACCTGTAAAATTGCAGATGGCAAGTCAATACCTCTTTATAATTAAACTGAGCTTCTCATGACACAGAATATCTGCAGTAGTGCAGTAGGCTTGCTGACAGAGAACAAAAACAATTACCGTCCTTATGCGCAAGATTTGCGCACTTTGACTGATCTGGCCTGCCACAGACAGCAATGAATCAAAGACTTTATCGCCCATACTTACACATTCGCTACCATATCTACCGCTGTTCAAAATGTAAGCAATAAATGTCATTCGGGATAATGATTACTATTAAACACAATGAATAATGCAAGGATCGTAAAGCTAGGAGCAGGGTGAAAGAGTGTTTCCTGGGGGGTGGGGGTTGGTGTGTACCTTTCCATAAGACCTCTGTGTCACCGGGAAGATGTATCATGTGACAAAGAAGTGTACCAATTCTCCCCCTCCTCCTTCCTGTCTCTTTGGAAGTGGGAGTTGCACAGGCATTGCGTTACAAAGCCAGTCTCAGGACGCCAGGCTCCTCAAACCACAGCCAGTCCCCTCAAGTCACCGTCCCCTCCCAACAGCCACTTGGTTTATACCCAGCTCTCAGGGACCCCGTGGTAGATCTACAGGGGACACCTTCTGTTCTGAAGGAGGAGAAAGATTTCTCAGCAGGCAGCTCATAAAAAAGGAACTCTCACAGACCTTGGGCCTCATTTATAAAATGGTCTCACAATCAAACTATCTTAGTGGCTTATGGAGACAACCATTACTAAGTTACTTATAACATCCCAGTTTGATGTGGATATGATCACATACAACGTTTAAACTAGATGTAAGTTAATCACCTGCTGGTTATGTGGAGGTCTCACTTGGACATTTTGACCCATCTCTGTCTGCAACATGATGCTCTGTTTAAATGAGTCAGCCGACCCTCGCCAGTCCTGGGCCAAGAGCTCATGGCAGCGCAAAGCAGAACCATGGAGCTCAGTGAAGCAGGCAGAAAGGCCCTGGACAGCAGTGACATCCTCTCATTGGCTGGCTCTGATCACTGCAGTGGCTGATCATCTCAGGATCCTTTTCAGCTGATGGAGGTTCGCAAAGCAGGCCAATTGGGAACAGTGGGTTTGGAGGTCAGGCATGAAAAGGCATTAATAGCAGTTCACCCAGCAATTTCCCACAGAGTAATAATTCAAATATAAAAATGTAATAATACTGTGGATTTCGTAATGTAGTGGATTTGTGTCCCCCCTGACAGGTAAAAAAGAAAAGAAAAGAGGTCAGGACCTCATTCACTGCATCGACTGTTTTCTGATGGAGGTGAATATGTCACAGATTCCATTCTGCAGTGCTGCTCCTGGAAGGACAGTGAAGTGACTGTCCCCTGAGTTCCACACTTCATTCTTTAGAGCGCCCCTCAATGTCACCTCGCTTCTCAGGCTTCGCAACGCGGAGATGGGGAAGGGAGCAGACAGAGTAATCCTTTCAGCGCTGCTCCCCCCCCCCCGTTTCAAGGCTGGAGGTGTTTTATTACCCCGGTGAGAGGCTAAAGAGTCAGCCAGCCCCCCCCCCCCCCCAGAGGTGATGACCGCAGGACAGATCACGTGTGCCGAGTGACACGCGATACGCACCTGGGTCAAAGGTGAAATCAGCAGTGCTCCTTCCCCCCCGGGCCCCGGGCCGAAGGTTTACTGCAATAACAAATTCACCGAATCACTGCCGTAGCCACGGGACAGGCCAGACTGCCTCCCTAACCGGCCGAACAGCGCCCTGAAGAGGGGGAATAAAATGGGGGTGAAGTCAGGGATAAATCATTCCTGACCGTTTCTCATACCACACCATCAAGTGTGGGCGGTGCAGGCTAATGGGTGCGGGAGGAGATTTTGGGGTTACGCTGGCCGAAGGTGGCCACATAATAGCCAGAGAGGTAAAATGAAAGATTTGCGCTCCAGGATACGGTCTGCTACTCTTTATCCTGAAAAACAATCCTGAACTATAAGAAAAGGTTCGCAATCCGAGAACAGAGCAGCATGTTGCCTTGGATTAAAGGAGCTTTTAAAACAATCTTTGCTAACACCTCTGTACTGAAAAAGGCTTTGCAATGTGCCTGATGTGTACAGCAGCTCAGAAGGGGAAACGGCCATGTTTAGGCAGCTTTGCCTGAGCATCAGAGCTTGTTCTGCATTTGACTCACATGTCAGCTTTTGGGATTTATTTTATTTTTTAGCATCTTTATCCTTTAGCCTGTAATTGCCCCCAGTTATATGGATAGGAAAACCCACCACCTTATCCCCAGAAAGGAATGGATGCGTCAGCCTCCCTGCGTAGGGGGCGGGTGCTCATGTTGTGGAGGGCACAGGGATAAGCACAGGTGAGCCCTGCGCCGCAGCACTAACGCCCGTCACAGCGGCGGCTGTGTCGGTCCCAAGGTCTCGCAGCGTCCGCAGAGGAGAGCTGCGCCGGGTGCAAAGCAGCGCAGGGCGCTCGTCCTGCCGCACGGACGTCTGCACAGCACAGGGGAGACTGCTTCTGCAGTTACCATGGAGACGACTCATTCGAATCTGACAGGACTAACATAAGGAATGTGCGAAGGGGCGGTGGCGTCAGTAAACAGGCGTGGATCGTCCTTCACGCTGTCCAGCCAATCGGAGAAGGCCATCCGGCAGTTAATAGCAGGCTTGGTCTCGGGGAAGCGATCGCCCTTTCTCTTCCAATTAGCCCGCCGCAGACTGTGCCCCTCACGGCGCGACGCTGCGGACCCGGCATAGGTTTAACAGAATTAAGACACGCGCCTCACTCAGAGGTGAGGTATAAATAGTTTCACAGCACGGCTGGCACGGCGGGGAGCAGCGGCTCACCTCCTGGGGCACGCGGCGGTCCACACGAGCGCCGTCCTTAAAGAGGAGAGGGGGGAGCGGGCGCAGGAGAGGCCCTGACCTGTGGAGCTCGGAATGGGCCCTCCCCCCCGAGCTCTGAGCCCCGCACCACGGGGAGGCAAGAACAGAGATACCCTCAGGGGGAAAGAATGCACTTGAGGAACTCGGGCAAATGTATAAACATGACCCCACTGAGGCTGACCATGTCTCCCCTAAGGGCCCCACTGACAGCACTGAGGGAAGGGGGGGGGGAGGGAAGGGGGGAGAGAGAAAGAAACAGAGAGATAAGGGAGGAAAGAGAAACAGAGAGAGAGAGAGAGAGACAGAGAGGAGGGGAAAGAGAAAGAGAGAGCGAGATGGCACTGGGAGATCACTGTATACATCACAGTGTCTCTAACTGAGCAGCTCCTCAGGTGATCTCCGCCATGCTGAAGGAATGGGGTGATTCAGGTTTTTTTCTCAGCCTCCTTCCCCCCCACAGATTTTTTTTGTTTTCACTTCCTTTTCCTCGGAAATATTTACACCCCTATCCAGTTCCTAATGAAAGCAAGCTTTCAAAGTGATCAAATTTTGCACTGGGCTTGGGTGCATTCTTTACATTTTTTAATCATGCCCCACCAAATGGGACTGGGGGGTGGGGGGGTGGGGGGTGGGGGTGGGGTGCTTCTAGTCTTCTAGAACATTAACTTTGTTTCTAAAAAAAAGAGCAAATGTGTCATTATGACTTTTGATGCTTTAAAGCTAACATCTAGATAATTCTGCATCTCTAAAAACAACAGACATGTCACTTGAAGCAAAAATAAAAGCCCCTGAATGTCAATGTGACACAGACTTAACCTGACACAAGCTAGGATGGTGGACTCAGAGGTAAACATCACCCTTCTCATATCCAGAATTACATACGAACAAGACCCAAAAACCAAAACAGAAAGCCTCCTCTATGCTCTGTGACTCTTGGAAGCGCTGACATTACTGGTAAACTGAGCATGATTAATGCAATGGTCTTGCAGACGTTTGAAAAGATTGTGTTGAGTGAACAAGGCTGATGCTGCTGAAGTGCATAAATTACCACACAAGATGCCTCAGCTTTTAACTGCTGTAGTGTGAGGGCTGTGTGGGGAGCAGATGGAGGTGTGGAGAGCAGAGGGAGGTGTGGGGAGCAGAGGATGTGTGGGGAACAGAGGGCTGTTTGGGGAGCAGAGGGATGTGTGGGGAGCAGAGGATGTGTGGGGAACAGAGGGCTGTTTGGGGAGCAGAGGGAGGAGTGGGGAGCAGAGGGAGGAGCAGAGGGAGGTGTGGGGAGCAGAGGATGTGTGGGGAACAGAGGGCTGTTTGGGGAGCAGAGGGAGGAGCAGAGGGAGGTGTGGGGAGGAGAGGGCTGTTTGGGGAGCAGAGGGAGGTGTGGGGAGCAGAGGGCTGTTTGGGGAGCAGAGGGAGGTGTGGGGAGCAGAGGGCTGTTTGGGGAGCAGAGGGAGGTGTGGGGAGCAGAGGGCTGTTTGGGGAGCAGAGGGAGGGATGAGGAGTAGAGGAGGAGCAGAGGGTTGAGAGGTGAGCAGACCCACATTAGCGGTAGTGTCATCTAATTCACGCACTTCTGCTCTCGGCTTCTTCAGGCTGTGAACCATTTTGCTCGCCCGGCGTGAAATTGTGAAACCTCATTTTCACTTTCATCAAGTCTCACACTCACAGAGGAGCGAAAAGGCAGAAAGAGCAGAGAACGAGCCATTAAAGAACGTTTCACCGATTAACCCACACGACAGATATTCATCACTCTCTCTCTCTCTCTCTCTCTCTCGCACGGCCCCCACACCTGCGCACAGTGTAACAAAGGAAAGAGGCATACATCAGCGATCCCCTCACCTTCATGGTGCTTAATGAAATCAGCAGAGGTGAAAGAAACACAACCCCCCGGACCTGTGCTGGGAGCAGAGCTCTTAAAGAATGAAATTCAGCTTCATGATCTTTCTGAGAGCTAACTGGGTATGAAGGGATGGTGATTCATTGACTCACACACGCACAAAACACCCAAAGAGCCATTTAATTGCATGTCCATGGATCGCCAATGAAGTGCCATGTTCAGAATCAAGAGTTTAGCAAAAAATGGTCCGTCTTGGTGGCCTTAAATTCAATTTACTGGGACGGAAAATCCCCAGAGGCTGGATAACTGATCCCAGAGCGCTAGCCCGGTCCTGAATTACTGCTAAACCATGACCTTGCTATTGCAGCTCAGGGAAGCAGCATTATCCGTACAACGTTGGTCACCTCTCTGAGAGCGTGGATAACATGCAGAAACACTGACCGCAGAGCACATCTCCATTAGTACTGCATGCTGGTGACTCCTAGCCCACCCCAAACAGCCCCTGTACACTGCAGGGATTAGCGAGGGGCGGATCGTCCTGGAGACGAGGCTCCAGCTGGAATGCAGGAACTGACCGGAACACGTGTCCCGTGTGCGTGCGCGGGGTGCGGAAGGTGATGTGTAGCAGGTGCGTGGGCAGGAGGGGGAGAGGGGCGAGCAGCTGTCCCCGCAGGTTCGGGGCACGCCCTCTCCATCTGCCCTCGCGCACCCTCGTCCCACCTTCCCCTCCTCCCCGCACCCGTGACCCCGGACACCTGAGGCGCGCTGGACAGGCGTCGGGCCCCCCAGTCCTGCTCGGGGCCAAGACCTTTCTCGCTGGCCGCCACCCTCCTGCCGCTCCCCTCCACCTGGCCCCGCTCCCCTACCCCACCCTCCCGCCAGGATGGGGGAGGATCCACCCTATCAGCATAATGTGGGCACTTCTGCTCATTATTACAGCCCAACACCCCAAGCAGAACAGCTCCCTAAATGTGAACCTGGCTATTTCCGGATTATTCTTAATTACATTTAAATAAAATATGTACTCAGGACAAGAGCAGCAGCAAAATAGGAGCCCTTGAGCTATAATTTGAGTATCCATTTGAACAGGATACTTAATTGTAATGGCTTTTCTTGATTCTGAGTGTCCATAAGAGGAACTCTCCAGGAGCAGAAGCTGGGCTCTTTAGTGTGGGGTCCACCCTGGGCCATATCATTAGCTTATTAAGTCCAGTGGACACTGAGTGTCAACACACAATTGTTTGTTTTTTTTTTGCCAAAGACAGAGTATGTTTTTGCAGGTCAGGGTCCAGATACTGCTGAACCTCCCAACAGTGCCAGCTGCCCAATGCTTACAAAACAAGACAGCAAGACAAGCACACCTGTCTTTCAATTAGCACTAACTCTCTCCTGTAATTCTGTGTTTCCGTAGCGAGTGAAACAGACACTGGCTTACAGGTGAGGGCATCAAAGGAGAAGTGTGCACCTCAGTTCTGGTTCAGTTCAGTTGCAATTCCCCGTATGTGGGAGGCATCGCAATGCACAACTTGTGATTTCAAGAAAAACGTGTGAACTCAAATAAAATGTACAAAATTTAAAGCCTTCAGAATCAGACCTTACTAGGCAAGCATCACCAAAAAGATATCAGACTCAATTCCTTTGGATCCAGGTGAAAAAATATATTCACAGTAAATCAATTCATTAACTGAGAGAAATACATGGAGCATTATTGATTGTTCTTGAGTATGCATGCCACATTATCTTACAGCTGCTAATGTTTGACAGCTGGCAGTTATACATTTAAATACTGTGTTACAGTAGTGGTGATAGAGTGGCATTTATCCTAACCTTGATGTAATGAGTAATGAAAGAGCAACAACATGAGCCAGGTGCTGAGGTGAGATTTCAGATCTCAGTAATTAACCGTAGTTCCAGCAAATAACAAAGCAAACACACTCCTAGGCATCCATGGCTCATTTTGTATGTCTGATGAAAGTCTCAGACTCGAGATTGATAACAATGCAAGTGATATTGGGATAATATAAATAAGCAATTAACCAGGCCACGGCTGAGAAGCCTGCTAAGGAGTGTAATTAAAAAATAATCTTCCACATTTAGCGAAAACCATTCATGAAGCAATACTTCAGACCGAACGGAATCACAATCATCCATCTCACTGGGCGCCTGTCTCGGGCCCGTTTCTCTCTGAGATCTCTGTTAGGATTGATTTAGATGGGAACGGCGAATCGCAGATTATTATATCCAGTCAATTTAAGGTCCATTACCCCTGGGTGATGGACTAAGAGCTGTGAATGTGCTGTGCGGTGTGAACCCTCTCGGTAACACTCGGCGATGGGAAACACGCTTACAAAACGAACCGGCTGAATTACTGCTGGCTAGAGAACTGCAGCGTCGCAGGGAAAGATGAACAGCAGCAAAACCGCACATTATTAATGCAGGAGACACACAAACGATGGAACAGGTGTGCGCTTACCGACAGTGATGCAGGCAATGTGTCCGTTGATAAAAATTTAAAAAAATAATTATTCACAAGCCTAGCACCATAAACCTGGACCTCTCGTCAACATAGGCAATGAAGTGGGTCCCTCTGTTTTGGACAAGGAGCCATTCTAAAGCTGGGCCAGTCTGAATGATGACCTAAACTGTAAAAATGAACAGTTATAGAGGGCATGCCTCACCACTTGTACATAAACTCAAGCTTATTTGCCCTTTTTTCCCCCTGTGAAATGACTATTTGGCAAATGCTCAGTTATTGGATGAAAATATACAGTATAATTAACATGAGACAAAGTAGAGTGCTGATTAATTCATGATTGGAAAAGCAGTAAGACTAGATTAAATGGCTGTCTTCTCTCTGCATTTGATCATTAGTGAAAAGCTCATTAACATTGCTGGTGTGAAACCATTTCCATTTCAGCCACAATTAATAACTTCTCCCTCATTTAATACAAAACAACATATCAACCCAGATTATGCTGAACGTCTGGCAGAGATATCAAACAAAACACATCTAAAATTATACAGCTCAGAGCATTTCAAACACTTTTTCCTAATCAGCTTTCTGAATGAAAATGGCCTACAGTACTGATGAAAATTTAAGATTTAAGTCACATTACTGAGCAACAAGATATGAATTCCAGATCTTTAGCTAAATCGTAAGAGTTGGTTAAGGCAGATGGCAACTGACAGTGCACTAGGACAGTGGACTCTCCATCTGATGCTTGGCTGATACCGTATCTAGTATATCCAATAATAAGACAGTCCAAGCTTGCTTGAATTCAAGGTTTTGGGTTATAACAATGACACTGTGACTGAACTGACGGGGAGGAGGGGGGGGGGGGGGGCGTCCGACTAACAATAGTGACACCATGACTAGATGGAAAACCCGTAGGTGTAAGCATGACAGCGTGTCTAGACTGGATGAAGGCCTGCGGCTGGAGCAGGGACATTGTGACTGGACTGCCTGTAAAGAAGCGATAGCGCAGCTCAAATGACTGGAGCTAGCAGGTGTAACGCCGGTGCAATGTCTGTGCTTACTGGGGCCTTATAGTTACATCAGTGTTTCTATGACAGGACAGACTGAAAATGTACATGTGTAATAATAATAATAATAATACATTTAATTTGTAATGCACTTTTCATTAGAAATAAATCTCAAAGTGCTACAGAGTAAAAAAACAGAAGCATAAAAAATGAACCAACAGCAGAGAACATTAAAAGCCACACAAAGGAAGAAGGCCTGAATTAAAAAGGGAAAATGGCTTGATTAAAAAGCAAAGGTTTATAGACAATACATAAAAACAAAGATAAAAACCAGCACAAAGCTAAGGAAAGGCTCTGTTATGTGTAGCACTACCGCTGACTGGACTGACTCAGTGTTCACAGGTGTAGAAGTGACATTGTGACTGGCTGAGCTGAATATTTGCAGGTGTACTGCGGCGCTGACATGGTGTCATGGCAACTGGACTGAAAGAGACCTCACAAGTGTAACGCTAACACTACGACAGCAATCACTGGGAGCTTACTGGTGTAACGCTAACACTACGACAGCAATCACTGGGAGCTTACTGGTGCAACGGTGACATTGCGACCGGACTGGTTAAACACCTCTGCTTGACAGATCCCCTGAGCTCATACCAGCTCTCCAGGAGTTCTAGAGGGGTGTAAGACATCAGTGCAAACCTGCCACTGGGGAGTCAGACAATGAAGAGGGCGGACACGGAGTCCCTCTCAGCTCCCAGCGGACGTGAGCTGAGCCGTTTCGGAGGGGTGCGGCGACGCTCAGTGCAGCCCTCTGCTGAAAAATGTGCTTCATTACTGGAGCAACGCGCGGGAGCCATTTTGACGGATTGCTCCAGGATCCTCCACGTAGACATGGCCTCGCATTGTCTAATTGCTGTTATTGTAAGTGCGCTGGCTCTCGGCCCTGAGTTCTCATTGAGTTTTGGCACCGACGGGGAGTCGTAGTTTGAGAATGATGCATGGGGAGCGCGCCCGGGTCATCTGTTTCAATAAAACCCAACCCCTCCCCTTGATGGGCCAATAAGGACCATCTCTGCTTCCAGCTGCTTACACTACACAGGCTTGGAGAACACTCACATTCATTTTCTGCGATGATATTTGATTCCCCCAGAGAAAACTCCCGCCATGACCCGCTGTGTGACAATCTGACTGTAAATGTTTATACGTTTGCTAAATGCTAGGTGGCGGGTAATTAGGTTACAGAGAAGATAATTTCCAATGCTTCAAAGATCATTTGCACAGTACCACGCTTCATAAATGAGGACGATAATTATGAAAGCCCGTGGAGTTTAGGTCTGCTGAAAGCAAGAGATATCAAAACTGTAGATCTAGGAAGCAGGAAATGATATATCGGCTGAAGCCAAAAGTACGCTATCAATTAGATGCAGACAGCAGATACTGAATGAAATCGGTCATAATGCTAATGTTTTTGCACCATCCAGAATGAAGGCTGATTAACCGAGGCAGATTGATTGACAAATGAGGAGGCAGGCTTCCCATGTTGCTCAGTCCCTGAGAAAGGCAGGGAAACACCAAGATAGCAGACTTGACCAAAGCTGCAGCTGCAGAACTGAGAGAAATATGTAAACACACTGGGCTCTTACGGCAATGAGCACCATTTCAGGAATACCACTCATCATGTAGCAGCTACAGTCCTCCTGCTGGGCTTTAATTCCACTGTCAGTCTCCATTGCTCTGCCATTTCACCCTGTTGTTAATCTCTACTGCTGTCATCTTTAGAAAGCATTCTCAATCCTACAGTATCCCCAGCCCCTCCATTGCTTCTACAGTAACCAGCTGCACCCCCCCCCCATCTACAACATTACACCACTCACCGCAAAAAAAACACCTTCTACAGCAGCCACTGCCCTATACGCTAAATAACATCTTCCAAAACTATACTGCACGCACTGAAATTGAACCTCTTTTACACTCAGATTTATACTGTATTGGATATATACTGTGGTGCTTCAACAAGTTCTCCTTCTCCATGATTGGCCAGGAAATAAATAGGCTCTATTAACCTTATCACATTATCATAACAGAAATGTTTGGTTCTGCCTTCAGTAGGTCGCCATACTTAGTCACATGAGTTATTACCAGGCAAAATAAGACGGCACAAACAGTGGGGCGCAAGGGTTTTACTCATTAAGTTGTTGGAACAAATCTTGCGTGCACTGCATCCCTGAGCCAAACAAAACAGGATCTGTCTTTGCGTGGGTCGCCCGACACAGGGCAGCAAAAAATCAATCCGGTGATAAGAAATACCGCCAGAGACGGCCGTTCGGCTCGTCTCGGCAATGCAATTACGCCCCTTTGCGGCATTAGTTAACCGCCTGTCCGTTAGCGCGATACCCCGGCTATAATTGCTTTGCCTAGACGGGGCATTTAAAACTGCATAATGATGGCACTGGGGAGCAATTTCCTCAAGGGCCAGCGGTGATTTAAGACACACCCTGCTGACCCCCTCAGCGGCTCCCTCAGCCAGGATGACCACGGTGCACTCCCTGCACATCCCACACACTCCCACACACCCTGCCCCTGCCATCCACCCCTCCCTGCCCTGCATCCCACACACACTGCTCCACACACCTGCCCCCTGCACATCCCACCACACCCTGCCTCACCCCTGCTCACACACACCCTGCCCCCTGTACATCCCACACACACCCTGCTCTCACACACCATGCCCCCTTTACATCGCACACACACCCTCCCCACACACACCCTGCACATCCCACACACACCCTGCCCCCTGCACATCCCACACACACCCTGCTCACACACACCCTGCACATCTCACACACTCCCTGCCCCCTGCACATCCCACACACACCCTGCCCACACACACACCCCCTGACCCCCTGCCGTCCCACACCCCCCCACCCCACACACACACACACGCACACACAAAGCAGCCAGTATGTTTAGACCCATATGAAAAGAAATAACCACTTAATTTATTGAGCAACATTTTAAATGGAACCACTACTCTGTAAGAAAAATGTGCATGAGGTGATCAACATGTGTACTTTAAATAGCTTTTCTGAGAAAGGTACCTGGTGCTTTATACATTAGACATGACTAAAATCAAGTTAAAGAGTCCTTGGGAATGATGAATGGTGTTATGCATTGCTTAGTTCCATTGATCACTTCAATTAGAAATTATACAATTAATAGCGATTCTTTCTTCAGTAATTGAGCTGCTAAAAATCAGTCACCCATGGCCCAATGTCAGACTGCTGACCTTGAATTAGAAAGACTATGTATTGATTATGGTTCAGTATGCTTGTCTACAGATGTCATACTTTAACATTCTAACTTCAATGTGTCTATAAAAAAAATGGCATCATCAAGTACTCGTCCCAGAATCGAATTTGTTTAAGAATCTCCCATCTTCAGTTGGGGCACAATGATCAAGAAGATTAATAGAGACTGGCTTTTAGAGAGCATTCCATCTTATTTGAATTCTAGTTAAAGTTGTTTGTCTAGTTTGCCTTTTCGTAATGAATTGGCTACCACAACCCGGAGGAGAAGCCTAATCTAATGTCATCTAATTACATCTCTCTAAATGCAAGATCACACACACACACACACACACACAGAAGTGCACAAACTTCAAACTTAACATCCTCACTCTCAACCAGTTCCATATGATTTGTTTGTGTGCAAACTTTAGTTTTCTCTTACTGTTTTACAGCTCTCTCATTCTGCTGGTCTCTCATCCATCTCAAATGAGCCTGTCTGCTCTATGTTCCTTCGTCTGCCCCTGTGTTCAGCAGATCCTAGTTACGTTACACACAAGGAGATTTCCAATGTTCTCAGCAGAGTATGACACTGGACGACACTAATTATGAAATCCCAGGGTCTTTTGACCTGCTGAAAGAGGGAGTTATCAAACTGTCACCAAAGAAACGAGAAATGATATTAATGTTTGCTGAAGCTGAAAGTACGTTATCAGTGAGATTCAGGCACCAGATTGTGCGTGGCATTACACAAGAGGCAGATGTGTGTTATGCTCTCATTTCAATTTGTCATTTGAATCTTCAACTACAAGTATTAAACCCATAGATGCAGACTGATGCAATGTCTTACTGTCATTGGTATTATATGAAGTTGCTGCAAATAAATAACTGAAATGCAAAATTACAGGTGTGCAAGCACATATAATCATGAATACTGCATGTATGCATGCTCAATGAAGCTTTTTAAATGTGGAAACAAAACCCAACCAGTCAATCCTACATAAATATAAACACCTTATTCTCCATTGCTTAAGAGTCAGAAGGTACATCATGTAAATTCCAACTGAGCTTCTTAAACTGGTTTTATGTCCATTGAGTCCTATATCTATTGATTCTTTCACAAGTGCATTGAGTTTTTTTTATTTTTAATCAGCATCTGATATTGCCAGACAACTAGTCAATTGGAGTTGGTGGTCAATTGCCAATGCAAGTTCATAACCTTTCATTTCAAGAGCAAATTAACTATGAATTGCAATATTTTTACTTTGTTCTCTCCATATTTGCTCTCCCTTTCCGGCCATTATGGAATCGCAAGGCTTACTGTTCTCTCAAGTGAATGCAATTTCATTTGCACCACAGACACAGCATATGTATCCCTCCATTGCACTTATCCAAAGCCCCACAGTACAGTCCTCTCAGCAGACCAGAGGAGAGCTAGCACTGCTCAGAGGAGAGCTAGCACTGCCCAGAGGAGAGCTAGCACTGCTCAGAGGAGAGCTAGCACTGACCAGAGGAGAGCTAGCACTGCCCACAGGAGAGCCGCATCTCTCACAGGTAAAAACTGATAACCTGTAGGAGCTAGAATGTGCTTACACACTGGTAACATGGGTGGCAGTGGTATTAGTTTCACCCTACCCATACAGCAGTCCACTATCCTATGTGTAAATCAACTATGTTTCCTCTGAATTTGCTAATGTGGCTTTATAGCTCCATAGAATACACTCCAGTTCTCATGGTCACTGTGCTTCGGCACACAAAGCATTCATTTCCTACCGATTAAGTGAGTATAAAAATGTAAACTAGCCTAATGAAATGGACACATATGCACTGAAATGCAGAGTAAATGGAGAGGAATGTTGAGTGGGCAGCTTTGTCAGTGCAGGGCCGGTGCTGGAGGACTGGAGGATTACAGCGTGGCTGTCTGTCATGTTTATCTGACACGTTTGTCCCTCTATTTAGGTAAAGTAGTTGGGAGAGGTCAGGTTCGACCTATAACTGCAAAAGTTGAGGCTATTTGCAATTTGCCTCCTCTAACTAATTTACGCAAGTATCGACGTTTCCTCGGGATGGTCGATTATTGCCGAAAAGAAAAAATAAATTCTCAACAGTTGCTTCTCCTCTAGCTTATTTCCTCGGCTTGAAAACATTCTTCCTCTAGCCTGAGGCCTGCCGGTGAGCTTTTGACCATGTCAAAGCACGTTCACTTTATTAAAGACTTTTTAAAATTAGTGGCCCTGTTCTTTCTGCTCCTGATTTTTCATGACTGTTCAGGTTTGCGGTGAACACTAGTGACCCTGGAGCTGGTGTGGTTATGTTACAGGATGATCCTGAGGGTGTTAAACATCCCGTCTGGTACTTTTCTAGGAAGCTTAATAAACACCAAGCAACACTCTACTATAGAAAGAGAGGTGCTCCAACATTTTTAAATGTACAGTATGTCAGTGCTGGCTCCAGTGCTTTTATTGTCCAAACTGACCACAATCCTCCTGTCTTTCTCCAGCAAATGAAAAACTCAAATCAACTAATGCAGTGGAGTCTCTTTTTGCGAGCTTTTAATTTGGATATAAGACACGTACGTGGTAAGGATGGCGTTATCGCTGATGCCCTTCTCCAGTGTAGGTACTGCAGGAGTTGCACGTGGAGCCGACGGATCGCAGGAGGACTGTTAGTGACACCATGCATGCCTCCCAGAGTACTGCTGCCGTAGCATCCCAATACCATTAAGATGACTGACAGGCCTATATCAATTTTTGTATTGTATATGAGTCATTGGGTATATATTGTACACATGATTGCTGCGTTGTTTTATTGACATGCAACTTTCAATGTCTAATCTGCAAAAATTACTTGATCCTTTTAGTACAGTTTAGTCATGATCTGTGGGTGGGTGGGGGTAGTCATGTCCCTTTGCACCACTAGTGTATCAGTGCCACTAATGTGGTTGTTTTCCTTTATGTTTTCCTGGCTATAAGTCCAGATTAAAGAGGATCCTGAGAGGGGGGGTTTGGTTGGTTATCTGATGCAAATAACCAACGACGAAAGCCAATCTAGCGGCTCAGGCTCAATTTGGAATCTGCATTCTGCGTCGACAACAGAAGCAGCAGCAGCAGAACAAACAACATTATTCTGGTTCACTGTGACCTTTGTGAAATTTATTGTCTTGTTTTGTTGGTCAGTCGGGAACAGTGTAGAACAGCAATTTGTGGAAGGCTTTGTTTTGCCCTTTTGGCTATTTCTATTTTTCGGGTGAGTTATTTAGGAATGTAATTCCTCAGCACAGACTAGTTAGCTGTTTTTTTCTCCCTTGTATTTTCCTCTGCCAATGGTCAAAATCACCCTTCTGCAATTTGGAGTGGAATGTTTCTCATTCATTTTTTTTTTTTTTGTGCTGCAGTTGTCGTTTACGCCAGTATAAATTTATATATTCTTAATTAAACCATTGTGTCACCCATTCACAACTCTGTTTTCCTTGGTGCCTTTTATGGCAGATTCTTAATAACTTGCCAGTTATTACACTGGGCCACTCGCTGTTTTTGGGTTATAGCACAGGTCCCTCGCATTTTCAGACAGAAATAAATGTGTCTCTCAGCGCATCCCGGCTTACAGCGCGATTGTCATCTCATCTGCGAGGCGGTGCACGACCAACAAGCCAATCAGGGGCCAGAGTCCAGTGGAGCTGTGCCACCTCGGAGCAATAAAACATTCACGGATTCAGCCGTCGCATCCGCCAACCACCACAACAACCGCCGTGAGACCGCTATCTAATGACTGAGGGGGGCGGTACGGGTGGGGGCCGGGGGGGGGGGGGGGGGGGCTGGGAGCCGGGGGCTGGGCGGGGGAGTGACGTCACTGCCGTATCGATCCAGTGGGAGGACTTCAATTATTCACCAGCCCTTCCCCAGCCTGGGAGACCTGCTCCCCAGTCCTTTCAGCCTCCATCAATAAGAGAAGGAGCAGCCTAAGCTTTCTCCCTACGTGCCCTTTTAAGATTCACAGCACGAAACACAGCAATACAGCACACCCCCACCACCATGTGCACACATATACACACACACGCACACACACACACACACACACACACACACACACACGCACAAACACACACACACAAACACACACACACACACACACACACAAACACACACACACACACACACACACAGAACACACACAACATGCTCATGCACAACCCCCCGCCACACACACAAACACACACACACACGCACAAACGAACACACACACACACATGCACACACACAGAGAGAACACACACAACAAGCACATGCACAACCCCCCGCCACACACACACACAATCTGAAGGCAAGCACTGTCTCCCTAGAGCAGACAACATCTTCGTCTCTGACTAATAGCAAGACACAGTCACGGATGCAGACGCTCGTTTCCAGAGGAAGCAGGTCTCACTCGGATATCTGGGAATGAACAAATAAACAGCAGCTACCCAATTATGCCACTGGCTCTGATAAACCTTAAAGCTGTGTGATGAATCCACAGCAGGCAATTCAGCCAGCATCTCTCGCAAAGAAAATCGCTTGCCTCTCCCCTCCAGTAATAGAGGAGAATTAGCAAAGAACTGTCGGGCTGAATGTGAAATAGAGCTGTGGACAGCCAGAGATGGTCCTTGGGTTGGAGAGGATCAGAGAACTAATCTCTCGCAGGCGGCCTGCTCGCTCCGCTGATGGGGGAGAACAGATTTGCAGCTCCGCAGCTAATTGCAGCAGAAGGGCTGTGGCGAAGAATTCGGTGACTGATCAGATGATGCGGCGAGCAGTTCCCCCCTGGCACCGAACCTGCCGCAGACACTGGCAATCAGGAAAATCAATGCAGGCCCTAAATGTGAAGGCTAACATGATGATAATGATGCATACTTTCATTCCACACTATTCACCCGCTTACAGAAGCTGGAGTGATGTCAGCGCAGTCTGAATGTGTCTGTGCGAGAAGGCTGAGGCAATCAGCAGCATCCAGCTAACCTGCTGCCGACCCTGCCAATCTCAGCTCCTACAGATCCCATTACAGGCCAATCAGAGGCACGTCAGACCAGGCCTCAAGGGGGCGGGCCGCAGTTAGTTATGATTCCTAACCCCCACCCCCGTTACCAGCGGTAACACACAGAAAGCATCCTCAGATGCAGTCCAGTAATATGCACCGACAAGGTGCAAATTTGTATATCAAAGCATTGTTTTATTTGATTTCTGCTACAGAGAGGGGCTGTCAGTAACAGCAGCAGACACTTGCTGCCAGCGTGTCCGGGGGGAGAACTGTGTTTGTCAGTGTCCGTACTGCAGCGAGCTGACCCAATCAGCACTTATGCGCTCAGCCATGGGCGCATGCTAGTCACATGATCAGCAACTTAAATGAAGGCAAGAGCTTGGAAAATGCTCAGACACTGTGCACATGCGCTCTTGTGTTAGGAAACGCAAAGTGGCTTGATAAAATGCGAGCTCAGGAAGGTTAATTAGATGAGCAGGGAAGGAAATGAGACTATGCCTACCAAGGGGGTGCAACAGAGTAGGCAATCTGCTGCCAGGGCAAGGCGCTCCGTTTCTCTCCATCTCTGTTCTCTCCATCTGCTCTCTGCAATTGTTTTCAAGGTGGTCGTAATGTACACATTTCTGTCTAATTAGGACTTTCCAAATGGTTGTGCAGAGTGAGTAGGATAGCTGAGTGCTTGCAGTGCATAGCTAGTGACTGATAGCCACACCACAAGTTACACAGCATACTACAGGAGAGTTGGTGCCTACTGGAGGAGAGGAGCACCCGTAGGTGCCTGGTGAGTAACCAGATGGCGTTTATGGAGCAGTAACCCAAACTGCCTTGAGCCTCCCCACCCTCATAATGCAAAGCCCATTGTGCCATGGCACAGCAGAGTCCCAGCCAAAGTTGTGGCACAGTATAATCTGGAACGACAGATAGTGTTAGTGTTCAGTGCGCATTTAGAGTGAATGTGTTTACAGGGAAAGCCACTCAGGAGCTGTAGAGCTTTGTTTTTCTAAAACACTCATTGCCTCTCTGCTTGGCATTCAAACGTACAGGGGTTATGACCCGATGACAGACTGCCTTGCTGGGGGACGGCAGCTGTGGGAGTGGGGTGATTTTTATGTCAAATTAGTTCACGCTAAAAAAAAATAAAAAATAGGAACAGCTCTGGCTTTACGAGCTGTCCCAAGTTGAACATATAACTCCTATTTTCCCACTAACAGTAAAACTAATATAGACATCTGGCTTGATATATTTGTTTATGAGAGCCTGTGTCCACGGCCTATAAAACCCGCCCCGGTATGGCCTCTACTCCTGGCTGCTGAAGAAAAATAAACGGAACCAACCAAACTGAAGCAGACTCTTTCCCCGTGAAAGCCGACTGCTGGGCCAGGCCTGAGATTACACAAGCGAAAATTAAATCCATAAAGCAGATGAGGTGGCAAGACACAGCAGGGGAGAGAAGTAGAGTGAGTGAAAAGAAAGAGGTGGAGAGCGTTCGTCATTGATAGTCTCCCTCTTGGAAAATCGATGGGAAGCCTGGAACGTAAGGAGGGATTTGGGCCATGCTCATTAAACACCCCCCGGACACAGCTATTAATGACTCTCACACAGCACTGAGGGGACTTCCTGAGGGGGAGGGGGATGTACAGTACTGATATACGTACAGGGGAGAGCGACTGCAGAAGACTAATGCCTCTCGCACAGCACGCAATGGCAGGCCTGCCCATTAAGGACCTCCCTGTTCCCATTCAGTTCACTGATGGTGCTGTGCTGTTTACCAGGTCTGCTCCATGGGCCATTATTATAAAGAATAAGCTGTGATCAGCAATTCCATTTTTTTCCACCTGAAGCTAAGCAAGTCAAGAATGGCCCACACGCATGGAAGCTATTTTTCTCAAATGTTGTCAATGTTTTGGCGCGCACACACACACACACACACACACACGCACACACACACTAGCTGCAAAGTTAGAGGTGTTTGTGAACTGCAGCCAGGTATGACAATTACTCCCTTTATAGACTCTAATTTCCCCTCTAAAGATTTGAATGCCTTTGAGATTTGCTCCCCTGGGAGATCAGCGGTGCTACAATCCCAGGTTTCATTAGATCTCCAGAACAGTGCCCTGAGCTATTCTTTCATGCCACGCTGGGTAATTAACACTGGGATCACTGAAGAAGGGACAGGAACTGTGCGCACAATATAATGCCTGTAACGGACAGAGCTGATGTGGGGAGCTTGCTGTAATTCAGAGGTAACATGAGGGGGGGGGCTTGCTGTAATTCAGAGGTAACATAGAGGGGGGAGCTTGCTGTAATTCAGAGGTAACATGGGGGGGGGGGCTTGCTGTAATTCAGAGGTAACATGGGGGGGGGGGAGCTTGCTGAAATTCAGAGGTAACGGGGGGGGGGGGGAACAGCTGTAATTCACAGACGTAACATGGGGGGGGCTTGCTGTAATTCACAGAGGGAGGTAACATGGGGGGGGGACTGCTGTAATTCACAGAGGTAACATGGGAGGGGGGGCTTTCTGTAATTTATAGAGGTGGGGGGGGGGCTTTCTGTAATTTATAGAGGTAACATAGGGGTTGGCTGCTGTATCTCACAGAGGTAACATGGGGATCCTCGAAGATAGTACATAACAGAGTACTAAAACCTGAAGGGGGAATGGGGGTGGAGGGGGTCATGAAGACAAGAGACAACAGAGCACTGGATGCTGATGCTAGATTGTCCCTGATTGAATATAAAAATAAAATACATTCAATCAAATTTTCATTTCGCTGCACTTGATCATTAAAACACAGCCCTAACAGCATGGAGGAGAAGTGATATTACAACTTGGAAATAAATGTGTTTCCCCTCCAAGTCAAGTTTGGCAGGAGACCAAAGCGAAGGCTAGGCTACATAGCACTGACAACGTGCCACAGACAAGCATTACATGGAGATCCACCTAAATGACAGTGCGCTGTGACAACACATCCCTGCTCATATCGAATCTTCAAGGACCAAAAAGAAAGATGAGCTGGTCTATGTTTAATGTCTGCATTTCTACTGGAGATTAAAAATAAGCAGAGGATCCCAAACAAGCTTATCTTCTGTCCCAGTTTCCAGGATGTGTGAAATCCAATAATAAAGTAAGAAGCCTATTACGATTTTCCCAACCATAAAACGGCAGGCCATAAAACTTCCCCTTCACCTGCGGTGGTGTTGAGGAACGGCTCCTGCCCTCATGCAGACCCTTGCCTCCTCTGCTCACCTCGGCCAGGGCAGAAATTCTTTGTCATATTTCATGGACGGCCACCCAACCAGGGAGCTGACCTTTGACCGAAGTTCTCTGCAGATACTTAATCATGGGAAGCAGTGTCCATATCTATGAATTTTAATGAAGCCCCATTGACAGTGTGACACTTCGTTTTTTTCCATTTATTGCTTCAGTTTTTCCAACTTTTCTTCGACGATAAATTTGGGTTAAGCTCTTCATTTCCTCCTCGGCTTTGCACTTAATCGTTTTCACCAGGCTTCACAGACACTTTGATATCCCTCTAATCTAGTATTAGTTAAACTATTAGGCAATCCTTTTATGTTTCCATCTTTTTTCGGACCAGCATCAAAGGCTTCCTCTTCTATTACAACAATCTGAGAGGAGTCTGAGACTGATTTTCGTTTTTAGGGCAAGATTCCCAGAGCGCACTGCGTTGAACATAGCCGCAGCTGGAACACACAGACTAAGGTAATGTTGCAGAATTCCGAATGGAAGGCCCTCAAGAACCAGTCTAATGAAGGCTCAGAGGTAGTGTGTAGGAAGATGATGATATGGATATGGATATTACTAGTGGTCACTTGAAAAAATACAACGGTTTGTGTGCATAGCCTGCTCCTTGAGGTAACGCCAACCTGGTTTTACCCATAGAACATTCACAATGCAGAAATGAAAAGAGATTTTTTAATACGCTTTTTATGACACTGTTTTCCTAGGACACCACTCAGTGCCCGTACCTGACTCCACGCAGTGACTGCGGTAAGCACAGTCGAGGCTGTGGTGAAAAAGAGAAAGGTACTGTGGGGCAGGGGTGGGTTTAAGCGAAGGCTGTGCAGTCGTACCTGTGTTTCCTGAGCTCCTCACTGCGCAGTGGTGGAAGCAGAAGCAGGATGTTGGGGTGAAGAGGGCTGTAGGGTGCATGGGAGGTGCTGCTGAATGCTGGGAAATGTGTCAGACGAGGGGTGGGGGGAATACAGAAAAGAGCAGAGTCTGTCTGGCTCTGATGAGAGCTGCATTACTCAACACATTCACCACACCGATCAAAGGGAACATATTTGGCTCTCAGAACATGCCTACACATGTCACAGCAAAAAAAATACTACACATTCACACGTATGTATGAATGCAGACATACCATGTAAATATACACACTCAAACATTTGCGCATGGACACACACACCTGCATGCGTGCTCCCTAACACTCACAAACACATGCGCGCACACACACACACACATTTCCTTTCCTGATGTGGAGTAGCTCTCCTGTAGGAGCTCTTCTGTAGGGGGGGGCGGTTCAGTGTCTGTAGTAGTGGTCATGTAGGGGACCTGTCCAGATCTCTGTCTGCTTTCTGACTCGGGTGTGAATAAATCATGAGGCCCCAGAGTGCAGGAGCAAGCCTTCATGGAAGCACTAATGACTGCATCTTCCCGCCTGCAGACGCTGTCAGGTTGTTATTTCTCACTGATGTGGGAGTGGCACAGAGCCGCCGCCGCAGACTGAGAGGGAGAGTACAGAGAGTGCACAGATGAAACAGCCCTGCTCTGTAGCCAGCAGGGGATCTCTCAGCCGGGCTGCTGAGAGGAGCCTGTTTGGAGAGAGAGCTCAGAGCAAACTCACACTGCGCTGTCAGTGCCAGGAACCAGGCATCATTACTGTTTTTTTTTTTGGGGGGGGTGTGGGAGTGGCTCTGTGGAGATGGAGGGTGTCTGACATACTTTACAGGTAAACTCTCAGATTTGAAACCCGGATTCTCCTAATGTCAGTCCAAAGGTATCCTATCAGCATATATATGACTACATTGAGGAATAACAGATTCATCGGTTTCCAGAGGCAATGCCATAACCAGCGTAACTGGGCTTCATGTTGCGTGCCATAGAACCAGGAGCACAGGGTAGACCAGACCTCTCTGTGACTACAAATACCATCTCAGTTCATGATTTTTAATCTAGTGGAATAACCAAACAAATGGAGATAATATATGCAAACTAGACTGCCTGATTAAACGGGTCCCCACCCTACAGCAGGGCACCAGCTGTGGTCAAACATTATGCAAAGACGGCCCAGCTGAATCAATAAAATTAATCAAGAACACCGGGAGCATACGCTGAGGATCGGAGGCCTGCTGAAGCTCAGCAGACACCACAGGAATACATTACAGGACTGGGCTGCATCAAAATAACAAAACAGGACAAAATAAAGCAACAGACCGCTTTGATGCCAACGCACTGAATTACAGCGCAGGCAGGACAGTATTTCCGACTTTATCACGGCTGGAAAGTAATACCGAGAAAATCAATACTGCATGTGGAGTAATAAGAATCGCAGTCTTTGTCAGATAATATTGCTTCATAATTGCGTGGAGCCGTACACATCATCCCTCTCTTTTTGCTCCTTACTGATCGCAAAGCTGTCCTTGGGCAACATTTTTATGTTGTATATACCTATTCACCCCTGTGACACCGAGCCGCAGATCGATATCTATCGCTGCTTAACCCGGAGTGCAGCGGGAGTAGGCGCAGTGAGGAGGGCGGCCATCTTCTTTCTCCTGCTAGTGACTGCGGCTCCACCTCGCTGGGCTCCCCCGCTCTTCACACCCACTGATAGGAAACACGCTTCAGGAGGCGCAGGGTAGATTTTCAAAAGGAAATTCAAGATTTTCTTCCTTTTTTCCTCCTGTGTGTGTTTTTAATTCTCAAGGTACCTCTGTTGCCAATTTTTTCTTCTTGCGAGCAGCGATGCAATTACCGCACATCTGAGGAATCAAGCGGACGGGGCTGCGGGTCGACAAGGCTGAAATTAATTCCGTTTTTGCCTTCTCTGTTGCCGAGTCCGTTAATCTCTCAGCTTTTAAACCGGTCTCATCCGAAACGTGACCGTCGGAGAGCAAGCGTTCGCTCTACAGCTGTGGGGCTGCGGCACTTTTATCTCCACAAGATAAACACGCGCTTTCTTCTCTCTGGATCCATTTATCAGAGGGGAGAGCAATGGTAGGGTGAGGCCAGAGCACATCTCCAGCGAGCTTGTCAATCTCATTAAACGGGGCTGTGGGGTCCTCTGCTTTGGACAGTCGAACAGTCTGCGGCAGAGTGAAACTTACTGTCTTGGGCCTTGCCTCTGTGTCCCTTTCTCAAAGTCCTCTGCTTTGGCATGCACATAATTACAGGTACAGGGAGCATGACAGAACAGCCCCCCCAGCTCAGGAAACACACACAAATGCACTCCTGCAATGACTCCATTTCAAAAAGGCAATCAATCACTGCAGTCAAGGGCTAAACATAAATTAATGACAGCAGCAAGACAGCCACATAGCTCTTGAACATGAAAAGAGATATATAATTAATAAGGAGGGTCTTTCGGTGGGATTACTAATGTCAATAAATGTGAAACTTTACAGGCTCCATAATGAAGTCATTGGCTTCATGGTTTGGCCCACAGAATGTTTACAGCTCCAAACAGACAATCGAATAGATCATGTGACTGTGCACCTGTCTCTGAATGAAAATGTTTCACGCACACATGCATGAACTCACATACACACACGAACAAATGTGCACATAGTGCATACACTCCCACATACAAAGACACACTCACACACATAAACAAACTTGTGTTGACATATTTACAAATGCTTGCATCATACTTAAGCAAATACAAACAAACATACAGTGCCGTGAAAAAGTATTTGCCCCTTTCCTGATTTCCTGTATTATTGCATATTTATCACACTGAATGGTTTCAGAACTTTAGACAAAATGTACTGTTATGTGAAAGGGAAACAGTAAACATAAAACACATTTTTTAAAATTATTTCATAATGAAGAAGTTATCAAACACCCATATCATCCATGTAAAAAAAAAAAAAAAAAATTAACCAAATTTAATTAATAATTAGATTCAGCTGATTGAACATAGCCAGGCTTGATTGCAGCCTGCACTGTTGAATCTAAACCTCACTCTTATTGATTCTTACCAGAGTGTAGTCACCACGAAGGTTTTATAAGCACACTGCCACAATCAAAGGAAATTCCAGAAGAGATGAAAAAAGTTGTTGAAATATGAGTCTGGAAAGGGTTACAGTCATTTCAAGGGTTAAGTCATTTCTAAGGCTGTGACTCCACCAAACCACAGAGAGTGCCATTTTTTCCCAAATGGAGAACACTTTGAACTGTGGTAAATCTTCCCAGGAGGAGGCGGTCTAAATTCCTCCAAGGGTGCGGCAACAACTCATTTAGGAAGTCACAAACATGGGGGTGGTTGTGTGATGATGTGGGGATGCTTTGCTGCCTTGAAACTTGGAAGACTTGCCATTATTGAAGGAATCATCAATACTGCTCTACCAGAAAATTCTTAAGGAGAATGTCCCATCATCTGTCTGTGAGCTGAAGCTGAAGCATAATTGGGTTATGTAGCAAGACAATGATCCAAAACCGAAAACCAACTCCGCATCTGAATGGCCAGATAGAAATAAAATTAAAGTTTTGGAGTGGCCTGGTAAACATCCTGACTTAAACCAAATAAAGATTCTCTGGCAGTACCTGAAATGAGCAGTTCATGCTTGAAAACCTTCCAATTTGTCTGAATTAAAGCAGTTCTGCCAAGAAGAGTGGGCTAAAATTCCCCCACAGCAATGTGAAAGACTGATATCAAATAATAGGAAGCATTTGGTTGCAGTTATTGCTGCTTAAGGTGAGCCAACCAGTTATTAAGTTTAAGGGGGCAATTACTTTTTCACATGGGTGATATGGAAGTTTGATAACTTCATTCATTAAATAAATTACATTTATAATTTCTATATCACATTTTGTCTAAAGCTAAGAAACCATGCAGTGTGACAAATGTGAAATCACAGAGGAAGTCAGGAAGGGGGAAAATACTTTTTCACGGCACTGTACATACATGAACACACCCACACACACTCCCATAAACACAGACACACACTATTGCAAAATGAGAAAGTATAGCTGCCCTGCACAGTCAGCCCAAGCGCCCTATTCACAGGAGTTTCACTCATGCCTGTTACTGGTCACAGAAAGTTTGATGGACTGAGAGCGTTTCTGTGGGCTCAGTGGTGGCGCTGTCTGCAGCCCAGCGCATTCAGAAAGCAAGCCACGCGGAGGACCAGCGGCACACGTGACGCGAATGCTGAGTTTCCGGCCATTACTGAACTGCTTCTTCTGAGTGATGCTGAACCCAGCGTACACACATACAAACCTACATAGGGATGTGCACAACAATATAAAACAAGAATCAAACCCTTCATGCTGGTAGAGAACAAAATATTCAACCGCTCATCTCCCAGAGAGTGTAGGTATTCCAATCCAAGCGCATGCCATCCATGCTTACTTTGTACCGTGCACATACTATACGTGTGCTTATATAATCACAACCAAAATCATCTCATTAATAGCATAGTACAGCAATGGTAAATAAGCCAATGTGAGAGCAGGCTTCAGCAAGAAAAAGAATTTTTAATTAAACTGATGATACTAAACTGTTTGAGATTATTTAATTAACTCTAGCTAATTGGCACAGGCACAATTATTATTTTTTAAATCTAACTTTGTGAAATTAAATTGTAAGTAGTTTCAATTTAAGACTGGTGTGTGAAGCCGCTATGGAAGCAACAGACGTATAGCGAATATATTAAATTGCCACTAGATGGCAGTAGAAACGTTATAATGTCCTAACTGTCACTGATCTCAGTATATTGTATGTTTCAAATAAGCTATTAACTTTAAATCATCGTGTACACGTGCATGAATTTTCTACCTCAGATATAATACATACGAGTATGCCCACACATACAGAAAAACACAGACTTTCCTCCTGATATGACTTTGAACAAACATCTCATTTGATTAGGAAGCAATAAGTGCAGTCGCATCAAACAAAGTGTATGTTTGCTCCTCCAATTTATTTATTTATGAACCTTTATTTATACACGGTATGTCGACTGAGCAGGCATGCTCTTTTGTAGCAATGCCCTGCAAATGCCTGCCCCCAATTAGCCTAAGCAGCATGTCTTTTCAGTTCCACATAGTGCCTTTTCATTCTCATTTTCAAAAAGTATAACCAGGTCCACATTCTGTCAACTTGAAATCACAATTGAACCTCTTACACCACTGGAATAATGGGAAAGATTACATGTTGGACAATGTAGGATTAGGCTAACAATACACTCCACCCATATTCAGCTTTGCTATTTAAATTTTTATTTTGACCAATTCCCAAAAGGCATTTGTTTAAAAACGTTAAAGTGTATACTTTAAGGGAACGGAGCTGATTTACAGCAAGTTATGACAATTTTTGAAGTCACAACAACTTTTTTGCATTTGAGTAAACAAGCAGATTCTTGTGGGCTTTTATCAGTAGATGTAGCTGAACAGAATATCAGCAGTCCCCATTGTTCAACGAAGGTCGTTGTCAAACGGTAGAAGGTGAATTTGAATCAGGGAGGTTAACAGATTATTTGAATATCATGTGGAGAGTATACACTGCCCTCTTCTGGAACTTTGAGATCGTTGTGTTTTACTTATAACACCATAGCAGCTATCTTTTGACTTATTCACCGTAAGCGTATTTATTATCTATTAAAGTAATTTTTATGTATTCGACACCCGAAAAGGTTGCAACACATCATATTCCCCATAGGGGCTTCATTAATACATTTTTGCAACAATGCTGACTTATTTGCCATTATGATTAGAAAATCGTGACTGACTATACTTTCTGCAGAGATTGAATCGTGCTCCTCTCTTGGCGTTTACAGAGCACATCTACTACCAGTTAATAGTGTTTCTTCAACATTTGATGTCCAATTCCAAATAAACGCGATTGCTACTCTTAAATAAAAAATAAATAAAATCATTAATAAAAAGCTTGCAAAGATGCAAAATAGTACTTTTTTTGTTCGAAGGTCAGTACTAATCTAGGAACGTTCTTTAGCCTGCTGTTTAGGACAAATGACAGGACGGTTTTAGGTTAGGCCAATAACTTTTCTTACGACTTGATAAATAAACGATGCATATCAGCAATGTTTGAACGGTGTTGAAGCTTTTCTGAGGTCCACTGCACGTGCGCACATGATAATAGTCAGGCCCGTACTTCCTAGCTGCTCCTTTATGTACGGTTTCGTTGAATTGCCTGTTTCGTATTAAATGAAAATATAATCTCAAATTAAATTAGGCCACATTTTCTATAACTGCCGATTGACTCCACAAAGATTCCGTAATTATTTAATACTCAGACGGCCTAATTGGCGTCGGAGGTGCTTTTGATCCTCAAAACATGGCAACGTGCAGCGTCACAGTAACAAAACATCGCGTAACGATGAGAGAAATACGCTGGCGGCTCGGAGCGCAAATAGAAGCGGATGTAGTGTTCAAAGTTACGTAAACGCCATTGCAGCAGGCTTGGGAATCTGAAATGCAGTAGCTAGCTAGCCACTGCTAGTGCGTTTCAGCAACCTACAAGCGTCAGGTTTTGGCGTAACTTACGTGTTAAAGGTAGCGCCGTAAATTGCTGTACGAAGGAATCGGGCACCCCTGAATTCAGACGTGGCGCCCGGTCTGAACACCGAGGCTCCTGAACAGCCCTGTCTTGCCCGCTTCAAAATTTGTCAAGCAACGGTAGCGATTTCTGCCGCATCTATTTTCTGGTTCGTAGCTTCCTCATTTACAACAGTGACATTTCTCTGTAAAAAGTATGTTTTAACATTGCAGTGTGGTCATCTATATTTCTATATGGACAGCTAGCTAGCGATCCAAGTACACAAGCTGCTGTCCTATGCACTAGCTAGCAAACCAGCCAACTCAGAACTATGTCAACGTAAATGACATGGAGATTCAGTTGTATCGCCGGTGCTTTTTAGGTTGCTAGTTCAGTCCGTTGTATTATACTAATTAATCAAACAATGTTTACTAGCTTACTAGATGTGTTATGTGATTGGATCTTCAGGTGTTTCTGCTTTGTCACTGCTAACATTAGCCAACTACTAATGGGATTACATTTAGCTTGCTGGCTATCCTGATTGCTCGCTCTGGATTGAATAAATGACCTTAAGGAACTATCCAAAATAGGAAACCAATGGTGGTTTTACAGAGATGCCCTTGGTTGGCCATCTTGGTCGTTTTAATTGCTAGCTTGAAAGCGACCGGAAATTGTATGAATTAAATACACTAATTCGTACTAATTAATCAGTAATGAATGAGTGAGTATTAAGTAAACATTTTCCGTTCAGTAACTATCGTAAAGTTTTGCATTGTGAATCAGTCGGAGTTACTTTTGCATAGATTTGGATAAGGCGTTTCCTGGGAGGATCTGTATTGGGAAGAAGCTGATCATTTCTAACAATATTAAATAATTTACAAAATTCATCTGATCAAGTGCACCGAGTCTGTTATAGATCCATTGCGGAATATTTTAAGATGCATGTAGCTATCGGAAAAGAATGCTAACTTGAGGTTGCCTGGGAATGTAAATGGTAAATGGACTGCATTTATATAGCGCTTTTATCCAAAGCGCTTTACAATTGATGCCTCTCATTCGCCAGAGCAGTTAGGGGTTAGGTGTCTTGCTCAAGGACACTTCGACATGCCCAGGGCGGGGTTTGAACCGGCAACCCTCCGACTGCCAGACAACCGGTCTTACCTCCTGAGCTATGTCGCCCTGTGAATGTGAATGTAACAATCTTGTGCTTTGCTCACACACAGCAGACGCTGAGGGGACCATGTGGAAGAAGGCTGTTGTAGCTGCCGTCCTGGCTCTGACAGTTGGGTACTTCTACCAGACGGACCCTGAGCTGCCAGAACGCCTGATGCAGTACCTCTCCCAGTCCTCCCCCTCTCTTGAAGGTATCCCCACTGGCACACCCACCATAGAGCGGATAATCTCCAGTGCCTGGGAGACCTTGATCTCTGCCCCTGCCCGCCAGTGGAGTCGCGTGGCTGTAGGGTGAGTTCCAGCCCATATCTAGTGTCTGTCTTAATGCTAAACTGCATTTCACTGGATGTGAAGTTGGGATGATTGTCATTATCATCTCACACCTCTTGTATTTTTAAAATTGCTTTAGACAAGCAGCACTTGTATGTAAGGTGTAATGCACAAGACAAGGGTGCAGATGCTGACCTGCGTTATGCTGCTTCTCAGGGTCAACGCCTGCGTGGATGTGGTGGTCTCGGGGGTGGGGCTGCTCCAGGCCCTGGCTGTCGATCCCGGGCAGGGCAGTGACCATGAAGTGCTCCACTCCAAAGAGGATCTGAAGGAGGCCTTCACATACTACATGGAGAAGGGGGCGGCCGCGGAGCGCTTCTTCAGCGACGGCGAAGCCTTTCAGAGGATCGCACGAGCTGCTGCGGAGTACCCTGGGGCTCAGGTAACCGCGCGTGACAGGGGCCCTGGGACCGGCTGAGATTTGGGCCCGAGGAGAGGAGGAGTGATCTCAGGAATAGTGATTAGCCACCACAAAGAGCCAGGGCCTGCTTGGGTAAAGGCAGCCTTGTGTACCCTAGCAACAGTCGATGGCCAGCTTCATGACTCACGCTGAGAAGAGTTTAGGGGCTGCATGTTCCAAGAGAACAGACCCACAGCACACAGCTTCTGGCTTCTTCTGTGTGTCTTTGGAGTTGATAGAAACTGTTGTGCTGCAGTTCGATTTTTAAGAGGCTCTGTCTGTTTTTTCAGGCGGAGTGACCTGGAGATGGTAACAGTTTAATCGTCTGACATGTAACTGTATCTGTCTGCTAACTGTATTGCATGTGCCCAAGACAGGATGATTTAATTTTGAATTAATACCAGATACCCCAAGGATTGGATTTTTTTTTTCCAAATGTAATTATGCATGCACGCTTGATAGTAATTAAACATTTCAGCACTGGGCCTTCTCTGGCTGCTCTACTTACCATGAGAAGATGTTCTACATTCAGTTTCAAAATATGCGGTGTGCTGGGTACAAGCGAAGATTGAACTCCACACAGAATCCTGGCCTCCTTCATTTCCATTGACTGTTCCATCAGGTTTTGACTGTGCTGTGTGACTGTTGTATTTGTGGTGGGTTCGGTCAGTGATTGGTAGGGTACACCTGAGGTGATCAATTCACTCAAGGCAAGCAGGGCGAAAACACCCAGTTGGTATGACAAATCAACCAGAAATCGAAAGTACCCACAAAGGTGTCAAAACAGGTTTCACAACTCAGTTGTGTTAACAAAAACAATAATATGGCTTTCACAATTAGGTTGTTATTCCTGAATTACAGGAAGTGCGTAAGCTGTTGTAAACTGAGTGATAATGAGACCTGCTGACCTTTCAGGTGTGTTACGTTTGCAAGGAGATTAATTTGTGAGTTGTTCGTTGCACCCAGTGTTTGATACTAAAACCATTCTGTTTAAAATCTGCATGTTGTAATTCTGGGATGACGACATGATTATATGAATTTTTGGGGGTTTTATATTCATGTATACATAGTTACTGTATGGTCCATACTTTGCTCTGAAGTGCAAGTTGCAGATTTATCGTGTCATCTAAAATGAAACAAACAAATGATCTGGAGAAGAAATGTAATGCATTTCTAAGGTTGAATAAAATGTTCACACTTACCATTGCCTTGTCTCTTTCCCTCCCGTCCAGCTGTATGTGGGTGGAAACGCAGCTCTGATTGGACAGAAACTGGCTACCTATCCTCAGCTGATGGTATGTTTGGATCTCTCCAAAGCCTTGGCTCTGCTCACTCGAGCATGGTTTTGAATCTGAAGACAGTTTTGTCTATTTGCCTTAAACAAATAAACATTCTGCGAAGTTCTGATGTGGAGAGCTTTAAACTCTCCAAGTGCCAATCCACCCCAATTTCCTTTATGACTCATAATTACTGTTAGAGTTCCCATAAGGAATGCTGAGAACAATCCTGCTCTATTAACTTTAGAGAGCTTGGCTGTGAATTGTGTGTGTGCTGTTCAATGAGGAGGCCTGTAATCTAACACTCAATGACCTTGCTGAATCTGGAAAAGGTGGTCTTTGTGTTTAAGGACAATGGAAACACTCTGGGGAATGTGTTCACATGGTGTTATCCTCATAGATTTTTGAAAATGGTAAATTCATGAGTGTAGAAAGGACAACACACCTACTTTCATTTGTGTGAAAAAAGGGGTGGGCTTTTCTCCGCCGGGGTCCTTTCTTCTCTGCACAGGTACACATGGATCAGCTGCACTCAACAAAATGGAGCACTTAGACACAAAGGGAAAATGGATGCTTAATGAATTCAGAACAGTTTGGGTGTATTTTTCATTCATGTGTGACATGGCCATGATTAATCCTTACAGTATAAGGTAACCCTGGACCAACTCCATTCCTTTCCCTTAAAAGAGGAGGGTTCTCTGGCATAATTGGCACCCTGATCTTATTGCGATACCTGTTAGACTACCTGCTTAGAAAGGGTGTGTTCACAAACCCTCAGGTAAAGTAGAGTCTTCTCTGGTACAGTTGTACATGGCAGGCAGGTGGCTTCACTGGAGAGTGAGTGACTGTTAAATCCCAACCTTCATCTGTGTTTGAGCACAGGTGCTGCTGTGTGGCCCCGTGGGCCCCAGGCTCCACGAGATGCTGGATGACCAGATCGTCGTCCCCCCTCAGTCTCTGCAGGAGACAGACGAGTTCCATCTCATCCTGGAGTACAAAGCAGGTTAGCAAGTCTAGCAGCACCCTATTGGTTCTCTGTAGTCTCTTATCACACAAGATGCTTGAGGTTTTGCTTTGTGAGTGGAAATCTATAAACAATGGTGGATTTGGTTCCTGTTTCTAAGTATATAGCAGGCTCTTTTAAAGGGATGCCAGGTTGTATTCTAGTCCTGAATTCCTAAAATGGTTTGTGTTAAAGAGTTTAAGTGCATGGATAGGCCTCATGGTTGGGTAGTGAATCCAGACCATGCCAGTGCAAACTGGTTGGGGTCACAGGTTTTCAATACATGTCAATCAGTCTGAATCTGTGTTCCTCTCACTCATGTCTGTGTGGGCCCAACTTGCAAACTGCGGTGTGATATGAAATGGTGCCTGGCATTGCATGTTTTGGAGGAGGGCATGAGCTTGTCCTTAAAGTTGTATCTAGGTAGCTCCATTATACAAGAGCACCATCCCTCAGTGCTTAAAGGACATTTTGAGAATAGCTTTAGACAAGCAGGGTATCACTGTTACAAGTTAGTATGGCTGCACTGTTTGTCTCATTTATTCATTTAGGGTAAAATATTGTGAAACTTTGTTAAAACTGACCTGAACTAAACTGTTTTTAACTTCTTAAAGTGTGACTGAGATGCGCCCTTCCCCCATTAAAAACCTGCAGCTAATGGCACACAGTGAGTGGAAGTGCGTGTGTCTGGGTGTGGGAGGGATACTGCAGGCAGGCGAGCCTCTCCTGACACAGCACACAGAGGTCCGCTGAAATGCAGGAGTAACGCTCACGTGTCTCTCCTGGGGTTCCGCAGGGGAGCAGTGGGGTCCCACCCGGGCGCCCCAAGCCAACCGCTTCATCTTCTCCCACGATGTGGCGAACGGGGAGATGAGCACGCTGGAGACCTTCGTGGCCAGCCTGGAGGAGTTCCAGCCAGACCTGGTGGTGCTGTCCGGGCTGCACATGATGGAGGGCCAGGGCAGGGAGCTGTGGGAGGAGAGGCTGAAGGAGGTCAGTTTAAAGCACTCTTTAATGGTATAGAGGTGAATTAGTGCACTGTTTGTAAAGTGGACACAGGCATTGTGGAATTAGAAAAAATATGAATCTATCAACTTACACTTGGGGTGGAGACACTGCGATGATCACGGGTTGTCAGTGCAGACAGGTATACAAGGCATCTGTGAGGACGGACTGATAGGCGAACGATGTTGTCACTTGCAGGCTGTGGTGGCCATCTCTGACGTCCGCAACCAGGTCCCCATCCACCTGGAGCTGGCCAGCATGACTGACAAGGACTACATGAACCGCATCATGCAGGAGGTAAATGTGTAGGTTTACCAGATTAAAACGTCATGGGTCAGTCCCATACTCTACACATCTACATGCGCATATGTGCTCATGGTGCTCAGTCAAATAGAAAATGGGTCTTCCTTTACAGCTGCTCAGCCTGGCAGTTGAGTATCTCGTTTTCCCTGTAGGAAGTAATGAACGTCCATCCTGGAATACTGGCTTTCATTGTCTGAAGTGCAGATCCACAGCCAGTGAAATGCTGAACAGAAAATTTTCTTCGTAGGCTGCTGTAAAGTGTGTCCTTGAACACAAACGCACATTAGTGATGCAGTCAATAAGGCTTGATCCCAGTCGTCATGAGTAATTTCACAGGCCCTTCAGTCTGTGTATTTCAGAGGAAGGAAATCGCAACCTGAACATTTTTGGTGAGATATAACCCACTGGTGAAAGAATAGTTTGGAATTAAGGTTGGATTAATCTTAGATCTTTAAACCTAAGCTTTACAGGCGAACGGGGCAACACGTACAGTGTGTGTGGTTTCGTTAGCAGGTCATTCCCATGGTGAACTCCATCGGGCTGAACGAGCAGGAGCTTCTCTTCCTGTCCCAGGCCGGTGAGGGCCCCCACTCTGAGCTGGCGTCCTGGGACGGCATGCCGGACGTGGGCCGGGTCAGCGACATCCTCCTGTGGGTCCTGGAGCGGCACGGGCGCACCGATCCAGAATCCGAGGCCGACCTCACCCGCATCCACTTCCACACCCTGGCCTACCACATCCTGGCCACGGTGGACGGTTACTGGGGCAACCAGGTGGCCGCTGTGGCGGCGGGGGCGCGCGTGGCCGGCAGCCAGGCCTGTGGGCTCGAGAGCATCGACGCCACCAAGGTCACCCTCCGGGCACCCAGAAACTTCCACAGCTCCTACTCAGAACCCAGAGAGAGCCTGACTCTCGACCCCGCCATGCCAGTCACTGTCTATCACCGGGGCAACGTCACCTTCTACATGACACCCGTCCTAGTCTGCAAACAGCCGCTAAGGACAGTAGGCCTGGGCGATGCCATCTCAGCAGAGGGACTCCTGTACTCTGAGATCCTGCAGCAGCAGCAGTAGCAGACACTGTTGGTCCCCAATACAACTACTCTGTTCAGCAATGTGCAATGGAGTGTGGAATGCCTGTGACACCCTGATTGTTTTTCTTTTTGGTAATTTTCCGTCACACTGTAGGTGGGAGTGTTTTGTATAACGGACAGGCCCCAATAACCCAAGGCACATTCTGGCAGCCATTTGTTTCCACACTCCAAGGAGTTTTTGTACTGTTTACTGCTCATAATGATTTGAAAATAATCCAAATGATGTGAAATAATCCAATTAGCCTTGTGTAAACAGTTTGGGGGGAGCAAGGAAAATATTGCGTACAGAACATGAATGCCTTCACTGGCCTCCATCTCCACTCAAAGACCAGTTTGGTACGGGTATGAACGTAATAATCAAGTTTGACTCTTCATTACTGGTGGGCGCCCTGTGGAGATTTGGTCTCTTTCCCACCCTGCTGCTCAATAGGCACATTGGCGAGGCTTGAGAATGATCATGTTAACCTAACGCAAAAGGGCATGCTGGAGCAGATCCATACCCACCTGGCCTTGACTTACCATCTCACCGATGATAAACTGGAACATTTTTTTTAGTGCTGTTTTTGGTATGTGCGCTGCAGATGCTTCATATTCTCAGACAACGTGTCTTTGAAGTTCTTCAACGTTGATGAAAAGCAGTGTACAGAAAGCATCTGCCGATAGTCTTATCAAATGAATCCTGCTTATTACTCCTAATTCCACAAAAAGTCTTAACTGAACATGGAGTAGCACATACATTAAATGACTATTCAAATTTCTTTCCCGCCAAACTATTAAGCCTTCTTGCACAAGATGGGGTGGCCAGATCACATCTATTCTCAGAACGTGTTATCTACCACAGCTCTAAGTGAAATATTTATGCACTTCCACCCCTGCCAGTGTATTACACTAGGAGTTGATTATTGGATTCTTTGCCTTTATTATGGCGTTACTACTTAAACATGTCATTGACTCCATTTAAACTTCTGCTTATATTGAACTGAAGCTGGCATAATTCTGTTCATGTTGTTTGTTACGTTGGATTTTGCGGAAAGTGTGACCCGAAGATCAAAAATGAAATTGGTCTTCCAGATTTGCATACTTGAACGGGATCATTTATTCATCCTGAACTGTATTATCCTGTTTTTCTCTTCAGTGGGCATCTAACTTCTTATGTAAAAAATGAGATTTTTTTTTTCAGGGATTATGTTTTCATCAAATCGTGCTGTTTTTGTGTTTGTGGTCTACAACATTGGTACATAGCCTTGGTCCAGGAATGCTGATGGCCTGTAATGACAATTTGATCAGTTACCTGACTACATTAATCCAGGAACCAGCATTGGTAAAGCACTCGCACATCCTGGCACTATTGGACCAATGTGTGCCCCCCTGTGGTCTGTACTGTGTTCAGTTTCTTACCGCCTGTCACAAGATGTCTGCCTAAAATTCAGATTAATTCTCATACTATCTGCGGATCAGACTGAAAGAGGTACTGTCGGACTGTGAAGTGGTCCTCCTAACAGCCGGGGGCAGCTTCCCCAAGTAGAGTACAGCAGAGCTGAGTGGCAAAAGATGACCCTTACTGCCTCAAGTCACACCTGTCATCTAAAAGTGTTTTTAGGAGCTCCTCCAACTCCATTTGTCTTAATTGAGGGGCCTAATTTAAGAGCTGACTATATTAGCTCTCTGTAAAATTAAACGCTTTGTCTTATTTGTAACTTATATTTTGCGTAACAATGAATACTTGATATTCATGGGCACAGCAGGTCTACCTGGACAGTCTAGATGTTCCCGGGGGTTGAAAACTGGCACCAGCTCTACTTGTAAATATTTGTAGATCAATCTTTTGCTTTTTGTTTTTTAATCTTTATTTTCTATATCCTGAAATTGACATATGGCATTACTATCATTTGAATACGTGGCTTGGGCATCAGACATACCATTTTGAGTCATTATCGAAATGAAATTTTCCTGGTACTTTTCAGACTAATCTCATTCATGAATAAATCCAAATATATAGTGTTATTTTTAAAATTATAAGAATATTTTTGACATGAATCACTTTAGCGAATTGCTGTACAATGAGTCTACATGGTAGAAATTGCACCTTCCAAAACTTCAAATGGCTCTTTGAAAAGGGACTATTTTGGATAAAATAAAATGTGTGTATTGTTTATTATACATTTTAAACTGTAATTGCAGTAAAATGCATTAATACATGAATGTATATGTTAAGAGTATAATTTGGTTTAGAGGTTTTGCTGCTCATTAAAATAATTTTTCAGCACTACCACCAGCACAAGCTTGTCATCCTATTGTCAGAACAGTTCCTTCTGATACATGGGTAAATACTATATGCATACGTATGCATTCATACAAATGTCTTATTTCCCCTCAAAGTATAATCCTTGCTGATGGTTACTGACATGTACAGTTTTCCCCTTTGATTAGTATCTCTGCTAGAAATTTAGCATGATGTGTCATAGAGATTAGTAAGAAAAATAAAATATTTAATGCTTAAATCTATCTATATAAACCATTTCAGGCTGTTTCTCATCAAATTATTTTATTTTGAATGTACACATTTTAAATTCAGGATAACAGGATACAAAATGAAAGAAGTCTTTGCACAACGTGATACAATATGCAGTCAGGAAAGCCCTATTCATTAAGCATTCAATGTTAGACACTTGATTAGCATTAACTTTAGAGCCTTCAAATTGTACTACTTCAAACTGGTTTATTTCTTTTTTTGCGTTTTTTTTATATATAAATAAACTATTTCAATAAACAAAGATATAAATGTTTCCTGTTAAAGTTTTTCTCTTTTAAATACATTCCTTGTTTACGAGACCCAGGGTAAATCAATAAAAAACATTTTGACCTGAACCCCCAAGTGTACCCACTGACATCCTAGCACACGCTAACAAACACGCCTTCAACACAAACTACTCTCCTTACCCTGTCACGCAGCATATAACTGGAGATGTTCAAAATGGTTAGAAACTGTAGGATCCACTTAAAACTAGGGCAAAATTCCCAGATACACTATTCATATTCAATGGGGAGTTCAAGCATTTCAATTACACTTGTTTATCATAGCAAAAAAAAAAAAGCCTTGGGTCCAAACTTTTTATTTATTTATTAGGAAAACACTAAGTTTCCAATTTTAAAGTTTTTATATACAAGCACTATAAATTGCTTGAATTCAAAGATTTGGGTGACTGAAATTTGAAAACACAATTTACATCAACTGCACCCATGGCAGTCATCTCAGTGCCCTCATAAAGCATTGCTTATCTTTGGCTTCTGATCCATGCCACATTATTTAAATGGGTTAAAGTGCACTATACAACTACACAACACTCATCAGAGAAATTAATGAACTGATACAAAACAGACTCATGTTTTCTAACAAATTACTCCATAGTATGCTAGCAAATGTATCTGCATACACAGATGTAAAACCTAAAATAATTAAGTACTTTCATTTCTGCTGTGCTAGAGCGTCTGTTTCAACGCATCTCTACAGACATTACTGCTTACTTACCTGGTAACCTCATGCTTCTGAAGCACGAGAGAACACATTCTAGCTTCTTTTGCTTCAGCTCACGTTCTCACAATTCACACAGAGGTAAATAAAGGAGTGCTGTCACTGGAAACAGCGCAATGCAAAATGAGCTTGTGCTTCTCGTAAACCCTGTGTTCCTATGGGGTGTACCTACAGCCTGCCTCTGGGCAGTGCGAGGTGGAAGTCTTAATGACTACATTTACAGAAGCTGCTCACTTTTACACAATGCAAAGCGTAATACTGCAGTCATTCACATACAAGCGACGGGCAAGAAAGAATGCAGGGTCAGGTACGCGACACCCACTACAGCACAAAATGTACCATGACACTGTGCGGTCACCTATAAAACTCATGGACCTGCAGGACGCTGAGACACCTTATAAAGGAGACTGGGGAAATGTGTTCCCTTGTTCCTCAATGGAGGGGGTGGGGGGGTGATTACCAGGGGTTAAGACCTGTCACTGCCCCTGGGAAATCCAGTTATCAAATGTGCTGGACTAAATGAAGTGTTCGCTTATTCAATTTTTACTTTTTAAAAATAAAGTGTAGTGGCGAATGCCTTCACACCTATCCAGAGACGGACTGTGCTTAGAGGAGCCTGGGCAGTGTGACTCGCTGGGGACTCGCTGGGAACTCCCCCACCCCCCCCGTGCTACTCAGCCACTGGCTTGGGCTTGCTCCTTCTCTTCTCTTTGGGCTTCGGGGGCTCTTCTGTCTCAGGGGGGCCTGGGGGCTCAGTGGGCGGGGACGGGGCGCTCTCCACATCTGGCTCTGGCTCCAGGGGCAGAGAGGGGGGCTTCGGCTGGCCCAGGGGGGTGGAGCCTAGGGGACACACGTAGGTTTGTCCTCCAACTCAAAAATTACCATTGTAATTTTAGAACGTCTCCAAAAAACAAAAACAAAAAAAAAGCAAAAACTGCCACCTGGATAACTTTAATTATAAGTACTGGCTTCCAGAATTGCAATCGTGACCAAGCCCAATAAAGCCAATGAATATGGATGTGCTTGAATATGCATTGCAAAATAGAACGGAGTTTGGAGTTACAGAGAAAATAAAAATGATAGTGTGACCTCTCTACAAAATATACTGACACAATATACGGGCTTTTTTTAATGCTGCCTGCCTTTTTCTCCCTGGATTTGAATGCCCAGTTGTATTTTATGAGCACTCAATGCTGGAACCTCCACTCTCGTCTTCATGAGAGCGCAGACCAGCATGAGCCCTCCTCTAAAGCCTGATGTCAGCTGCACCTTCTCATCACATCGCGGTTTGCACAGCCGGGCTGAAGTCGGGTTCACACAGAGAAGATTCTGTGATCATTCGGCCCAGGGCCAAAAACATTAAACCGCAGATATTACTGCATTACAGTAATATTTTAGTTCCAGCTTTCTTGAGTAATTTAAACTTGTCCATGCTATTAGTCATCATCATCACCATCATAATGATCACATTACACAGGTATTCATACATGCACATTGTAATGACTGTATGACAGTGATATAAAGAGCCTTGAACTCCGGGCACACCCCCGTCACACACCTGTGGACAGCTGGATGCTCTTGCTGTAGCCGGCCGCAGAGGACATGGCCTGGCCGAGGGCCTGGTTGCTGCCCAGGGGCTGCTGGGAGCCGGCAGCCTTGCTGGGGGCAGCCGGGTGCTGTTTGGACTTGGAGTCCTTGGCTGGTTTGGTCCACACCAGGGTCTCTCCCACCTGCAAAGCGGCCGCCATCTTCTGGGCCATTTCTATCAGCTGAACAGAAGAGCAGGAATGTAAAACCTGGTACACCATCTCTTCAGTCAAGTCATTACCAAACATGAACAGCCGTACAACTTACGCAAGAACAGGTCATTAAAAGGCAGAAAATGAAAATGAAGAGAAGAGTAGTGCTTAGGGAGCAGTACCTCAGGGTCAAACTCCATACTGCTCCCACTCTCCTTCAGCATATTGACCTTCTGCTCCATCTCCTGGTACTGCTGCAAGGCCCCCTTCTTATCCCCCTGGTTGTACAGGAGGATGGCAAAGTTCAGATTCACAAGCGGGTTGGATCTGTGGAGGACAGGAGTGGACACAGTAAAGGGCTCATTTCTGTTTTTAATTGAGAATGTGCAAATTTACCCGAAACAGAAACTCACTGGTCTAGAGAGACGGCCTGCTCGTACGACCTCCTGGCATTCTCCACGTCATCCAGATTAGTCAGGGCAACTGCTCAAAAACAAACAGAAAAGGCCATCAGTCAGTGCACTGCACACTCGGCTGCATAGCCCTTGAAGACTGGTAAAGTCACCCAGTGATTCAGTCACGATTTACCACTGTCATGCTGAAGCGTGCTGGAACTAATACAAATGAACTGGCCAGTATTATATACAGTAACTGGCCTTCAGGAAGGTCACTTCAAAGAGGTCATTTCAGTGTGCAAACCAGATAAATGGGGTATTTCCAGTCCAAAGCCTAAGCCTACAGAGTATAGCAGTGAATGTACAGCATTACCAGTCCAGAGTATGAGTCTAAGTAGAGTAGAGAAGTTAGCATGGGGCATTACCAGGTGCAAGGTATGACTGCAGGAAGACGATGAACTTGGAGCATTACAAGTGTAGGTTATGACTACGGGGCAAGGCAATGAACTTGGGACATGTAAAGTGTGAATACTGAGCAAGCCAGCAAACTCAGAGGAAGGCAGGTGCATGTCATGCATCTACAGAACAAAGCAGTAAACCACAGTGCAAACAGCAAAAGCCGGGCGCATTACCGGCCAGCAGCATGTAGAGCTCCCCCATCTTGGGCTGCAGGTTGATGGCGGCGCTGAGGAAGTGGAAGGCCGAGGCGTACTGCTGCATGGTGAGGTGCACCAGCCCCAGGTTGTACAGGATCTTCCAGTCAAACGGAGCCAGGTAATTGGCTCTCTTCAGACAGCTGATGGCCTGTACGGTGACAGAGGAGATGAGACCGTCAGCACAGGAACTTGAGGCAGGCACTTGGTAGCTTTAACCTGATATACTGAAACCTTATCAGCATCTCCTGTAGCTCCACTATGGGACTGTAATTTAGACTTCCGTACCGTGCTGAACAGACAGCAGCTCTGCTGTGCTGAGGTCACACTGCCATTTAAGCGCAGCAGACAGTTTTGGTGAAACCCAGATGTATTCAGAATATGAAATGATGAAAAAAAAGGCCGGACGGAGAAGCGACTCACTGCTACGTATTTCTTCTTCCCGAAGAAGCACATGCCGATGTTGTTCCAGAGCGGAGGGCTCTCGGGCACGGTGCTGGCTGCCACGCGGTACTTGTTCATGGCCACGTCATAATCACCGTGCGTCTGCATCATGCTGCCTGCCGCCAGGATCGCCTGAGGAAGCCCAAGGCACGGGGTCACACACGCACGTACACATGCACACGCACATACATAAACACACACATACATACATGTACACATATACAAACACACACACGCACACACACATATGTAAACACACACATGCATTTCAATCATTTGATTTTGTGGTCACTAAGGAAAGATCCAAAGACACTCACTGTAGCCTACAGTAACACCATGCCATTAATCTGTGTTTGTGTGGCGCGTTATCCTCTGAACATACCGCACGATTCCAATGGAAGCTCACCCTATATGTTCAGCAATCTCATAAAGCGTGCGCACATACGCACTACAGACACATATACTGTACACGTGTTCTTTCACTTGTCTTATATTGGTGAACTCTGGACTCTGAAACTATGAAGAAAAAAACTCTTTCCATTTGTGAGTAAAATTATGGACGAATGTTGATTGGATGTGAGGAAATGTATATCACTGGGGAATAGGTATTTTATGTTGGAAGTGTCCTAACTTCCAATGAGAATGATTCAACATCATGATCAGAAGAGAAATCAAAGCCCAAATTTGCTTCCTACCTTGTAGTTGTTGGGGTCATAAGTTAGAGCATTTCCCAGATGCTCAAATGCCTTTTGATATGTTCCAAGCTGGGGAATAAATTTATACCAGTTACTTCAGAACTCGCTCAACTTCCAGAGCTGAACTAATATAATAGTTCATATTAGTTCATATTCTTATGCTGTAATTCATCTGCTAATCAAGTTATTGATATCAAAGTAAAATTAAGCTGCAACACAATCTGACCCACAAGCATCACATAAAATTTTAAAAAGCACAACCGTAAATAAATATGCAGGTATTTCTTACATCCCCTCCTGTAACTTGGCCCTGTGATTCTTCCCCGTTACCAAGTTAATATGCAAATATAAACATTCATAAAATTAAAGTAAAGCAAAAGGAAAGACCACGAAAGTAAATAAAAATAAAACCACAAAGTGAATGTTGTAAGGACGGCAAGTACTGTATGTGGTCACTGCATTTATTTCTGAAGGAAACCCTGAAAAGGGCTGTAGGTATTGGCTATGCCTTGACAACGTATAACTTCATAGATGTTGTAAATATGCTGCTGTCCAAAAATATTAATTAACACGTGTAAGAACATGTGTAGAAACACAGGTCTCATATTGAAATCCTTTTTTTGCATATTTTATACATAAAACGGCACCTGCTTGAGCCCCTCATATAAACAAATGATCCCACTTTCCATATTTGATATGGCAGTCATACAGAAAACCATTGATGGCAATGCGATACATCATCATGGAAATGAATGCATCAGGCCCCTGATGGAGTCTAAAGGCTGACACTGCCTCACCTGCAGGTACAGGAGACCCAGTGTGGTCAGCAGATCGGTGTTCTCAGGGGAAAACCTGGCAGAACAGGGAACAAATACCACACTCACACCAGCACAGAGAGAGAGATACCCGCAGGCCTCTTCTCCAGCGTGAAGACCGGCTCTTCTCAAATGTAACTAAAGAGCTAAACTGCTTTATTTAAAAATAATTTATTGTTATTTATTAATAACTCGGGGGCATTTCTAGATAAAGAAATGCAAATGAGCAGAGCTCTGGAGACGCGCTGTGGTTCACAGTGGTTCGTCTCATTAAAACAGACCCCGGTGCCGTGATGCTTTATTAATTCAGCGACGCTGCTGGAAGCCGGTGATAATGAGCAGGGCAAGGAGAGCGCAGCAGCTTCTGCACCCCCAGTTATTTACTCCAGCGCCCCCAGAAACAGGGTCTGAGCAGCAGGGAGCCAAACCACACACCCATAATGACACGCAAAAATGCTAATCGCGTGCCACACGGCGAAAAGACATCATCTACAAGGTTATGCAAAACCAAGACTGGCCCTAAAAATATCCAGTGTGAAAGTTTAAATATTTGTGATTACATTCTGAACAGAATTCCAGGAAAGAAACCAGTGGGACTGGGGGGGGGGGGGGGTAACTAAATGTGGCAGGACATGCTGCGAATAGTACAAGGCTTGGGAGAAGCAGCTGAGCTGAAGTGAGACTTTAATGTGATTAATTACAGCGATGGCTGCTGCTAAACGCACAGCAGGCCCGGAGCCTTTGGGTGCTTTTAATCATCTTTTATTCCTCCTGCTGCAGGGGAAAAGGCTCGCCACAGGGAGCTGATGGTGACTAAGTTTACACAGAAAGAAAATGTTCGCTTTGCATCACTTGACCTCCAAATAGACTGACATTGAACAATCAGTGAGCCAGAGTAAACTTTCCTAAGGCAAATCAGTAAACAGTCTCTGGCACTTCAAAACAAATATTAAACCCCATGCTTGCTATGAAATCCCAATACTGGTATATTACGGTACCACAGTGTATGATGGGACATAGTAAACCGACATTAAAAATGTCCTAGAATAGTTGAATCAGAATGATTTCCCTGATACATCCCGGAGGCATTTCCATTAAAAAAGACACTATGGACAGCAATTTGATTGGCTAATCGTTCGCTGTGCTGTGCTGTCTGCTTATCCCTCGTCACAGTGATATTCCATCTCTGGGTGGCGTATACTTACTCGACAGCCCTCTTGTACACTTCGATGGCCTTTTCCGTGTTCCCCTCCAGCAAGTGAATCTTTCCCAGCATCATGTATGTCAAGTCATGTTTGTTCAACTGCAGGGCAAGATTTAACTGCTCCTCAGCCTAGAGAGACAAATGCAGAGTAGGCATACAGGTTGTAGAAGGCATACAGCATAACGATGTTACACACCGTTGCATTTAAAATGACTTGTGTGCTCCTTACACACATTCAGTGGTAGGGAACACTTGTCAAATTCTTTTACTGCTGGGATACACTTACACTTTTGAAGTCTTTGATGTAGATATAACACACACCCAGATTGTGGTTAATCTCCTGTGGGAAGAACAGAACATACAGAATAATCAAACAGAAGTATCAGTCTTATTCATGCCACATTTTGCACAATGCTTTAAAAATGAATGAGTGCAAAATCAGACAAAGGATATACACAGTTGTTTTCTGGTTTCACTATAAAATATTCTCTATACATTATCATTGCTTTATAATATACTCCTTATAATCTGCACTGTGCTATAAAATGCAGAATTTTACATTGGGGATAGGTGATTCCATTCATTTGGCTGCAAACAATCCTGAAAACCAACCCAGTGCAATTAAATAAGACAAAGAGCAAGGCCCTAAAATCACATGTACAGAGTCCAGTGTCTAGCGTGTACTTCACCCAGTTATTCTCATATTGAGCCAAAAGCTGTGTTTATCTATTCTTTTTGATATCAGATTCACAGCTTTCTACTTTACCCAGTTCTACTGATGTGGAGACTGCTGTAGGGCTAGTCACCCTGTTCTTCTGACACTCGGGCTACAGAGTTACTTACCCAGTCTTTCTGATTGAGTCTCGCAGCTTCATTGTAAACCTCAATGGCAGCCTTGTGTTTGCCAAGCAGAAAGCTAAAAAAAAAAATAGCCAAGCACCAAAAACAAGCATAAGAGCCCATTAGCTACATGATTAATAATGGATACAAATAAAACAAAAATCACCACTACAAACAAATTACACCTTTATGAAATACAGGTTTCGCATTGACTGCACTGCCATTTGCCTCCAATTGTCTATGACAAATTGACAAATTAATGAGCAGCATTCCTGTGAATATTCTCATGTAAGAGTAGGTGGTTTATGAGGATGTGACCCTAGCAGCGCGTGAATGATCGAAGCCCGCAGAGAAAGCCAGCAGTGCCCTACTCACAGGGATCTGGCCACTTGCTTCAGGTTGTCAGAGCTGGTGGGATTCAGGATAGCACAGCTCTGAAAAAGCTCCAGGGACTGCTGGATCTTCCCCTCCAAACGGAGTATTAAAGCTAAACAAGCAGAGCAGGGAGGTTTTTTTTTTGAAGTTTACACAGGAGGGAATAAACCAACACGCTTCTTCTAAATATTGTTTGTAAGGCAGCAGGAATGCACATTGGGGAAGAAGAAGAGTTAATGTAGAGATGTGAGAAGCAGGATATCAAAGACTAAAAGACAGCCTTCGACCTGTGGTTCAGAAAAAGCTTTACACAATTGCCCGGGGGCTTGTAACCCAGATTAATAACGGAACTGGAACGCGAGGCGGTCCTGTTGGAGATCGGGGAATAGCGTGGCTGAGGTCGCGTACCTTGCACATAAATGGCATATTCACACATCCCCTGCGTCTCCTGCAGCTGCTCTCGGATAATCGCCTGAGTGAACAGAGACACGTCAAACACAATGACACAGCAGCGCCATCATCTATGCAGCTACACGTTAATAATACTGGAAAAGTGCCAATATCAATGCAACAGGAACTAGCACCCAACACTGCAGTTGTAGTGGGCCACAGGCCCCTTCTCACTGAGCTGAACCCATCAAGCTGAGATTTCTCACTATATCCTGTCTGTAGATGCACTGCATCCAGTTCAATCTGAGGTTGAATTATGATACTGAATAACATCATATGATCTGGCTCAAAATGACCTATCATGCAAAAACAATCTCTCTTTGTATAACAGGATATCTCGTTTCATATTAGTAGCCTAACAAAAACAAAAACAAAATTAACAATAGAAGCTAAATATTCAAGGCAGAAAAAAGGAGCATTGTATTCAGTTTCATTAGTGAGTGAATTAATATGGTCTTTTGACTAAATCCTCCTTAAAGTGAGAAAACCAGTAGTAGTGGCACTTATTTCACATTTTAATCAGATCAAACTGCAACTCATTTTCTCTTATAAAACAAGCGATAGATAAGAGGCAGAAGGTCCCGGTTGGAGGTAATGCATTTTAATGTGTGCGCCGCCGCAGAGAGAAGCCATGAATAATGAGTGAGCGGGGCAGTGGGCAGAACAAAGCAGGAAGAGGAGCTCTGCCTGACCAATGGAGCACCCCCCTGTTAGAGTGCCACAGGTCAGCCTATGGGCTCCTAACACACAGGCAGCCACAGCGGTTCTGAGATCCAAACGAGCCGCGCATGGCTGCAGGCCACAAGCTCAGGAGGGCCAGTCCTGTAGTGCCCTTGAGAAAGATCCTGAACCTGAGCTGTACCGCATTAAACACCCAGCTTTATAAACGGACAAGCGTGTAAAATGAAAGCTAGGTATTAGATTAGTCATCCTGGATAAAGTCACCAGCTACTAAACAGATGCAATGATACAGACAGACATAATTTTAAAGTGCCATATGACTTGGCCAAGGGTATTCTCATCTTTGCCACTGGTCGTACACTACTGAAGCAAACTATCGGGATTCTGCTAAATAAATCAATAAACACCACCGCAATTAATTTCCTCCTTCTGAATGGTTGATGACAAATTTGTACTTATACACACGATAAAATAATTAAGTTATCAAGCATAATAATCCCTAATCTTCACCCAACGATGGGATTTTTGTTAGCTTTGATAAATGTCAATTTATCAAGCATTCCAAATCTTTCAGTCCACACTTCAAGTATGAATTAGCATGGAAATGCCTTGAACACATGAGGTCCAGTGCAGACGCGGGCAGGGGCCCAGGCAGGGGCTTGGGTAGTGTGCAGTGCACCAGACTGAACGCAGGCGCGCGCTCCTACCTTGCAGGTGTCATAGTCCTTGCGTATGTAGTGCAGGTGGATGAGCCAGTTCCTCCTCTCCAGGATGGGCAGCTCTGGCACTGTGTGGAAGAGAGAGGTGGAGCAGACGCTGCACTGAGAGACAATACGGCACAGCACGTTCTGCCCGTGCGCCATACTGCGCAACTGCCCCGCCCCGCCAAGTCCCGCCCACAGCCCCACCCCGCCAAGCCCCGCCCACCGCCGCCCAGGGGTCTTGCCCTAAGCAGAGGCCCTTAGCTCGCCCGGGCCTCCTCACAGCGAGTGGGCGCTCACTGCTCCCTGCCCTGCCACAGCGGGGCCCGCAGCCTGGCGCCGGAGTGGCCGATGTGCTGCAGGACCCCTCCGTGCCCCAGGCGATGTGCTGCAGGACCCCTCCGTGCCCCAGGCGTGGCGATGTGCGCAGGACCCCCTGTGGCCCGCAGGCGGCCGATGTGCTGCAGGACCCCTCCGTGCCCCAGGCGATGTGCTGCAGGACCCCTCCGTGCCCCAGGCGAGGGCCGATGTGCTGCAGGACCCCTCCGTGCCCCAGGCGATGTGCTGCAGGACCCCTCCGTGCGCCAGGCGAGGGCCGATGTGCTGCAGGACCCCTCTGTGCCCCAGGCGAGGGCCGATGTGCTGCAGGACCCCTCTGTGCGCCAGGCGAGGGGTGTGCTGCAGGACCCCTCCGTGCCCCAGGCGAGGGCCGATGTGCTGCAGGACCCTCTGTGCCAGGCGAGGGCGATGTGCTGCAGGACCCCTCTGTGCGCCAGGCGAGGGCGATGTGCGGCAGGACCCCTCTGTGCGCCAGGCGATGGGCTGCAGGACCCCTCTGTGCCCCAGGCGAGGGCCGATGTGCTGCAGGACCCCTCCGTGCCCCAGGCGAGGGGCGATGTGCTGCAGGACCCCTCTGTGTGCCAGGCGAGGGGCGATGGGCTGCAGGACCCCTCTGTGCGCCAGGCGAGGGTCGATGGGCTGCAGAACCCCTCTGTGCGCCAGGCGAGGGGCGATGGGCTGCAGGACCCCTCTGTGCGCCAGGCGAGGGGCGATGGGCTGCAGGACCCCTCCGTGAGCCAGGCGAGGGCCGATGTACTGCAGGACCCCTCTGTGCGCCAGGCGAGGGTCGATGCGGGTGCGACTGATAGACCCGGAGGTACGAGAGGAAGCACTGAATGCCGAACCACCTTTCCTTTACTCCGGCTCCTGGAGGAGGGAGAGCCCTCCCTAACTGATGCCAGTTCCCAGAAGGTCTAATCACTCAGAAGAAAGGAAGAGCCCGCGCATGCCTGTCTGCCTGCCTACTGGAGAGTGATAGCCATCACACTGATAGCACTGGGAGTCCTGGCAACAGCAGACATTACCGACACACTCTTTTTTGTGCATTAGACTCAGTACTGAAAATGCCTCACTCAGCCAAGCCAGAGCATTTTCCCACTGTTAATGACAATCACCGTTAAGTGTGCTGACTAATCTGCTTAATTCCATTTCTCACGTTTACCCTTAGTATTGATATGTGAAATACTTCCTTTTAATGACATTTCTCACTGTAATAGCACAAAATCCCATAAATTAACAAATGCTCAGACAGACAAATGGACTACGAAAGGAGAAACTAGAAACAATGCAACCTATTTATTTACAAAACAATACATACAAAGCTGCTTAACACTTAAACGCAACCTCCAATGATGAGGACTAGACAACATTCATCTTACACATACTAGTCTCACGCCTTGGGCAATGCTTTTCACTCCTGAATGTAAACTGCTGACCACAGTGGAGATACTTTCAATAACAAATGAAGATTTCAAGCCCTCAGAACACAAGCAGAACATTTCTACAGCTTTCGGCTCCAAACAAGTAAGGAGAGATGGTAAAAGGGCTTTGACAGAGCCTCAGCTCCATTAACCCCATATTTAGCAGTGCGCTAAATCGTTAGATTAGCCCAGGGGTGCTTGAACCCAGTAGCTGACTTGGAGTTGCTAGCAGCAATGGATATGAAAGATCATAAATACACTAATATCAGCTAATTGCTCTAAACTCTGAGCTGGGTTTGAGATATTCTCCCTGTTTCTAAGGCAACCAGAAGTCCCCAGCGTCCAGCAAGCTGCTGAGAATTGGAGAGATACACTGCAGAGAGGGCAAGAGCTGCAGTCAGGCAAGAAGAAAGCACAAACACACACGCATGCATGCACGCATAGACGCACGCGCACACACACACACGTGCACTCACACTAACGTGCACATGTATGTGCACACACACCTACCACTAGCATACACATTTACACGCGCACACACACACACTAGTGCATATACTCACTCAATAAAGTGATGGCTAAATACATGTAAAGAACAATCAGTCTTTAGCTCACCTTCTCTATGTTGGTTTAGTATCATCTTTCACATGGAAATCCTGGCTTACGACAAATCAGCCACAAATGTTTTGATAATGCTGCCATAAATGGAACAGGCAGGAAATATAGTACCAACAAGCAGAATGGTTTAATGGTTTTGCTGTGTCGTGGATGTGGATAAAACAAATTGAAACCCTGCGGTGTAACATCAAAATCAAGGAACCGGTGCAACTGCAAGGTTGCAAAATGCACAAATGTAATACAATGTAATGTGCTGCATCACCACTTCCTCACAGCAGGGGGCGAGAATGAGCCCCATGTTTCCGAACCCAGTGGGCCACACAACAAAGAAATCATCCTAACTGCAACGTGTGTAATGTTAACGGCATACTGCCCATTTGCCTTCTACCAAATCTGATTTAAGCTGTTCTATTTCAGGACAGCTTTCTCCCCACTAGCTTTAATCCTATTCTCCACTACTGGGACTGCAAAATGAACCCTCGCTCACAGCAACACCTAGTGGATTTACAGGGAATTGCAAAGCCCTCACCAGCCCACATTCACACTACTCTTCTCCTTATTGCACTCCTGGTGCTTTCCACTATAACACAATGTGTATTTAAAAATAAGAAAAAGATTAACTGGAGATTGGAAGAAAATCAGTATGTCACATTTTGTGGGTATTCATTCACCTCCATGGTCACCGTCGATAGCAAAAACACAAATAGATAGGGTACACACGGGGAGCCATCCTAGAGAATTCTGTAATATGCAGGTTTAAAATTCCAATCAGAGAGAGTAATTCCTCTGTTTTATGATAATACCAATCTTCTGGATTAACACTATGAAATATTCATCATACTTTATGTAAGAGCATGCTAAGTATGATCAATGTCATTTCAGACATTTTAAGCTACTCACAGCCTCAAGCACATGGCTTGTCATAAGTGAGGCAACTCAATGACAAAATGTTCTTCTGGCATCAGCACTTCAGCCAGACTTTCAGGCAAGCATAACATCCATCATGACGGTTTCCAAGTGGTAAGAAATGCAAAGAGGATTTTTCTTCTTGGAAAAGGAGACAGTGCCATCTGTGGCAAGTTGTGCAATTCAAAAAGGTCATGAAATATTCCATGCAAAAACTGACACTCGATGACTGGGAAAATGGGAAGGCTGCACAAAACACTAACCTTTTTTGGGATGGGGTTTCTTGGTCTCGGTGGCCAATGGGAGCTGAAGGTCCTGAAAAACAGCAGCATTTTCATGCATTGACATGAAAATATTCTCTGATCAAGCTTTTAGTTTAGACCAACCGGAGATTACATTTGAGATCAGACATGTACATTACATTACAGCACACTACAGCAGACACACAGCTTTACTTAAAATGCCTTCAGTCAATATTATACATATGACACCATATTCTACAAAAATAATATAGAGAATATTAAATGGAATTCAAATCAACTATCATTTAAGTCAGTTCAGGTCTGGTGGAATAAAGAAATATTTGTGAAAAAGTCTAAATGGAAGAAAATGTTTTGTTTTTATTTGAACGATATCACATGAGTTTCAGAGATACAACTGTAAACAGAAAACGTCAAATGGGAACAGACAATGAGACAGAGGGCGTTGGAACATAAGTATAATTAAAGGCGGTCCTCCTTTTGGCGATGACAGACAATACGCTCAGCAGTTAGTTTGTGAGCATATTTCATAATCATTGAAGGAGAATACGAGAAGAGTGAGAGGACATCACATGATCTTTGTACAGGGGGAATACAGGAAATCATTTTGGACTTCAGGTGGAACAGAACAGTCCCCACAATCTAATCAATAGCACATATTTTGTAATGAGGTACAACAGCAAAAGAGGTGGGGGGGGGAGGGGTTAAATGCCAGATCACATCGGTTAAGGTTACTAGCGGATTCACTAGTGTTGCCTGGCTTTGACAAACTGTGGGAGAGTGCAAACTACAAGGCCATCTTATCACAACCAAATAAATTCCCACCTTCCACGTAGTTGCAAGTTAGCTAGCATAACGTAAACTAACGCTAACGTGTTTAGTGTTACAAGATGGCAAACACAAATGCCACAAAGCCATGTAATCAACGTTATCCAGCTAACTAATAATAACTGTCATTTCTAGAACAGGAAAAACATCACCCTTTACCTGTGTTGGACCAGAGTCACGTCTATGTTTAACGTTAGGTAACGTCAACTTTAGTCTTACCGACCGTTAGCCATCCAGCTAACGTTAACGTTAACCATTTGGACGCGTATTTTTCATTTCTTCTCATAGACATTCTAGTTAACATCAGTTTTGCATAGAGATCACCAGGATAATCTGCTAACACGGTACACCCCAGTGTACATTTCTGAAATGTGTGCTCTAGTTTGTTGTTAATGTTCTCACCGTCCGAGCTTTCTCCTCCGCCATCTTCCAGCAAAGCACAGGAAGTTGTTCACTAGTTTCCAGGGCAACATCCTCACGGGAAGGATGTGGGTTATATGGGGATATCGCATGGCTGCAAGTGCAACAAAATAGTTAGAAAATAGCTAGCCGTTACATAAAACACACACCTCGATGTATGATTTTTTTAAAATAAAAAAACTCGGATACAACCAATACCCACACATCAATCGCAGATATACAAATAGCCGAACTAGTTCCATACCATGTCAAATACTGCCAGGTGTCCCACAAAAGTGTAATAAACAGGTCGCTCATAAAATGCATATCTATTTGTGTGTGGATATTAAGTTTCATTTATTTAATTCTCGATATAGCGCCAGCACAAAGAATTTGGATGCGTGCATCTTTCTTGATATTTCACAGGGCTGAGCAAATTTTACGCTACACAAAACCTTCAAAAATACAAAAATTGTATTTGACCAAAAACGTTTATTTCTTAGGCATTACATTTACAACTGTATACATGAAAAACAATAGAAAATCGTTTAAAAACAGTCCATTTACAGCTCGAAAAATGAAATAGGCTACCGTCCAAATCTCCAAGTTTCACCCTCCGAAAAGACAAAGTCAATGTACACAACATTACATGCATCTATTCATAACTCCCATTAATTCCTGTCGAAATCAAGCTGGCCAATTTCTATATTTGCTGTGGTCCTTGAATTAAAGTTTGAGTTGTAATCTCAAGGGACATTTCTTCCATAAAATCCCAAACTAAAAAATACAACAAAAAAAAAAAACATAACATAGAAGCTTATATTGTAAGGAATGGGATCGATTTGGGCCTTGTAAAAGAAAATCATACTTGCTCTTACTTTTGGATAACATTTTAAAAAATCTTCTTTTAAAGGCAGCATAGCAATTAATTCAATCATAGTAATTAACGCTTTGATATCTGCGAGAAATATACACCCAAACCAATACATGCCAATCATTGTGAAAAAGAATATATTTGATGTCAATGTTCATAATCTGGAATGAAAATTCCAGGTATGGCTCTGGTCTTTGCACACTGGCAGTACTAATACAGCTGACACTATTCTTTGATTCACATTATTTAATTTCCCTCTAAAACATGACAATTTATTTTTAAAGCATTTAAGGAGGCAAGCAAGGACAGTTGATTGATGGTACACCATTTAACACACCAACATGCAAGGATTAAATGTAACCTCTGTGACATAGATTTTGTCATCTGTAAAGCATTAACACTGGGCCATACATCAATCTTAGTCTTCCAGTTTTTTTAAAAAGAATTTTTAATTTTGAAAGTCAATTACTATAATTACTCTGGACTGTTTTGGGGATGTATATATACACAATCCTACTGAAGATAAGACAATAACAAGCTGAAGAATACAAGGGTAAAAACAGACCTTGAAATGATTGTGAGGGAAAACAGAAATTTAATAAAAAGCTTTGTAACCACAGAATTTGATATAAGCAAGAAATATTCACTCCACTACCACTGATAATGGTCATCAGCATTGTGAACTCTTGACATTGCTATGATGATGACAATTTTACAAATGAAAATTTAGCAAAAAACAGGGCATTGGAGTACTAACACATTTGTTAGTTTTATCTGAACTAAAATCACTTGCTTTTTAAATCATAAGCCTAGACTAGGTGTACCTAAACTTTCTATATTACCTATATCATTTCCCTTCAGAGTATTTCTTTAATTGAGATGACATGTTCCTAATCAAAAAGTACCAATATACATTTAAAATATATTTAAAGGCCGTTACGAAATCAAGTAAATACCAACACTTTGCAACAAGGAATCAAACTGATACAAGTAAAGCAGAAAAGTTTGAATTCACAAGCAAGGTCACAATTTTTCATGTACCCATGCCAACAGTACTGGAATCCATGAATATAGTACATCATAATTTGTAAGTACAGAATTGAATGTATAGGAAATGTAACTGATCTGCTTCTCATACTCCATATACATTCAATATGAAGTATTTTATGATGGTGCAACAGCAAGTTAACGTGAATTGAAAGTCTAATATAAATTAATTAGCTCATGGAGTGGCATAAATACATTTACAATTAGGTGAAATATGGATATAATGGATCTTATCCAGGTTGCCAAGATTTTCAAAAGGACATCAGGTCCTCTAAAAGATTCACTATACACCCACTGAGGAGATCTCAGACGAAATTTATTATATTGTTCTCACCCTCAATCTATATTTATTTCTATTAAAAAGGCACTAACCCCCTCAAATAAATTTATACAGTCAAACCAGGGCTTGATTCATTTGATCCTCCAGTTCTACTGGCTTTGTCTACACAATGCATCCCTTGTCATGTCTTTTTGTTCAATATATTAACATGTAATTCAGTGACTGTAAATAACAGGCTGTTATTTACAGTTACATAGAGTTGGTTTTTGATAGACAGTTCTCCCCCGCCTCCAGATATGTCCCAGATCTTTCAGGCCTGGTCAGGATTTCTCACTCCCAAAGCTGGTAGAGTTAAGAGATGCAACAGAGAGGCAGAGCTGAGGCGTTTACTAGCCCCCCTTTGCTAGCCCTCCTATTCCCAGCACTACAGCCATGCAGAGCTGCTGCCAGGCCCATAACCCAAAACAAATCTTACCGACCGCTCCTGGCCACACCCACAGATGTTCCAGAAGGCTCAGTCAAAAGGGTAACCAGATCCCAATAGTACAGACATAGGACATATATTATATTAAAAGAAAAAAAAAAAAAAAATGCCAACGATGGCCAAATTCACACCATGGACTATCACAAATAAAGAAATTATATTTATGATTTGCGAAGGGGTGGCCTGTAAATTAATTAGCAGTGATGTGACCTGCTATTGTAAAATAAAAAGGGTAGCATGCATTCAAGACAGAGTGGAAACATTTTCTATTCAGTGCCAATATCAACTTCTTTTGAGCCAAAGTCTCCTCACTATAACATCTCAGCACTGGGATGCCACAGTCCAACCTCAGTTCCATTCAAACTTAACTTAGAGTAGTTACTGAGGAGAGAAATATTGGAAAACTATCAAAAGAAAATACAAAAAAAGTGGGGGGAAGCAACAGAAACCTTCATGTCCTCCATATTACATAAGTAAGATAAAAATGAAAACTTCAAAAATAAACACACCCCCAACGTATTGTACCTGTACTTACTGCAGCCCACTGCAGCTGACTCCATACCTTCAGCTCCCCAATACAGCAAGGGTCATTTCAACGCTCCAGTTTCAGTGCCTCTGCTATTCATTGGCCGCAGCTCCTATTTTTTTAAAACTCAAACCTTGTCAAAGTGACTGGAGCGTTGCCTTATGGTGAACAGACTGAAGTTCCAGGATGGTGCATGGTCACGAGGGAAAGGGTGACGAGTCAGAGGGGGTCAGGGTTGGAGGAACTGGGGGAGGGGGGTTCTCTAGTTCCTCTGGAACGCTCCTTGGGCGGCGGAGGAGGCAGCGGTAGACGCAGCAGTCTGGAAGCTTCTGTTAGTGAGGACACCCTGAGAGAACTCCTGCTGGGCCTTCTGGAAGCTGGCGCCTGTCCGCCGGTACATGGAGTGCACCTAAGGGTGGCAGAATTCCCATAATTCAGCCTACTTCCTGCTCAGAAGTGCCCACTGAGCTAAGGCAGAACAGGAACACCATAAGCATTGCAGTGACCATGTGCTTTCAATCAGCAACTCCTATGAAACGATCAAAAAGGCTTGCACTGCACAAAACGAAGACTGGGCCAAATCAGTAGACCTCAAGTAAGAAATGGTAGTTCCACTGATTCTGGGGTTAACTCTGCCACTAGCAAACATTAATTAAAAGCAACAATAAAAACAGACGTGCACTAACCAAAGTCTTTTTCTATGCCATACTATAAAAGTAAAAACTGTCCTACAAAAAAGAACCAAATAGATGGAAGTGTTTCAAACAACAAAAGCACTTGCAAACATTTGGGAAAATTATGCAATGGATGAAATTATTATTATTATTTTTTTTTTTTTAAAGCTGATCATGCCTGAACGTGAAATATTATTTCAATAGCTGTACACTGGCCATCTTAAAAGGTCACCAGATAATGGATCTCTCCTCACAAAAACATTTATGAAACTGACCAGGAAACATATTAGGAATCCCGTGATATACGTACAACATGGATTTTGTTTTAAGGAGCTCATATACGTACCATTTTAAGTAAGATGACGGACAGTACAGCACAGATTGTGAAGAGGCCTGCCACCACCATCATGACAACAGCAACAGCGATGTTTGTTCCGATTACTGAAATGGCAGATATCCAGCCACTGGAACAAAAGGAGGTGAGCAATGGGTTCTTAATGCTTACAAAGAGTATATTCTGCAATCAAGACTGATGTTCAGAAGGTCACACATTTGCAGTTTTTGACTCAAAATTGGTGACAATGGCCAACATTGGAGGTCTGTAAAATCACCCAAGGCATACATGAACAAATGTGACAGAACAGAAGCATGACAGACAGCAAAAACTCTACAAGTGACTGAGGGGACAGCCTCCTCCCAGTTCCAACGTCACATGACAGCTCCCATTCTGAAGCTAAACTTCGATTCTATTTTTTAGTCTATTTTTTCCCCACTTGTTGTGGATGAAAATTAGGAAACAAAATGGCATGAAGCACCACGCAGCTACAAAAACTACAGCTTTCAAATATTGAATAAAAATTTAAAAATAAAGAACAGCTTATAAATTTCAGTAAGTATTTCACTGCAGTTTGTTGGGGTAAATAGCAGTGTTGGGTGTGGCTGAATATGTGACTCCACTTTAGCAGTACACCATTTTGTTTCCAAGTGAGAGAGAAAGCTCATGTACAGTAAAACAGGTGAAGGACAGAGGGGAGTTAGTGGAGCAGAACAGAGTGGCTGACACTTACAGAGAAGCCGCCAGGAAACAGAGCACAGCAGCAGATTAGACGGCAGGAATCTGTCAAAGAGATGGCAATAGGAGAGGAGGTACAGGAGAGAGCCCGCGGCCTAGCATGCACGTACCCACACCGACACAGAGGAGAGCCCCAAAGCACACTGTGAAAGCACTGGTGCGAACACACACAAAGCCACAAACAAATACACACACACTGGGGTGCACACATTGACACAAGCAGCTGTGCTCCCTCTCACACATACAGGCACACACACACACACACACAGTTAAATGAAAAAGTATTGGGAAAGTTGTGTCAAATGGGTTGTTGTCAAATTTGTATTTCAAATGAAACAACGATTGAGGAAAACTCAATGTCTACATTTATTTCATGTTTTTTTTTTTTTTTAAACAGATATTGAACTATATTAAAACAACAAGCTTACACACACACACACACAGCCTGAAGAGGTAACCATGTCACCTTGTCCCTGAGGACCTACCTGTTTCCCCACTTTGGGATGCCCACGCTTTGGATGATGAACACCACCACTTGGATGAAAAAGACGAAGAAGAAGAAGAAGAAACTGAAGGAGCTGTCAGACCTGGAAGGCAAACGAGAGATGACGATTGACTCATTCCAATTCCAGAGATGAGATGTGCAATGCCCAAATCTGTTCGCTACAGAGGATGCTGTTCCACTGTTGTCTATGGAAAAGGAAACTGCACCCTTCACACTCCGGATACTTATCACAGCATTTCACAGCATGCACATCTCACCTACGTTCACTTAAGCGAATGATTGCTCATCTGGCCCCTTCACTTCAATAGGGTAGGCCATGTCATTCATTTCTAAATGACCTATGTGAAAACTGTGCAAACATTTGCTGGGTGCCTGTTGTGGAAACCTGACTGTGGAAAGCACGTTCTGCCATATACTCTATACACTATACAACAGGAAATTCTTTAAAGCCACTGTCTCTCTCTTTTTCAAATGTAGTGATATTATCATTAAATTATTTTCTAAAATAATCAATGAATGGGGCAATTGGCTATCAGTGACATGAGTTGCTGGTTCTAAATTAAAGATGTATATATATATAAAATGGATTGGCTAAAAACCAATTTGGCCAACATATGTTATTAGCCTACAAATTACAAATGTTTAACAATACTATTCCAGTGTGCGGAATAGATTTAGTTTTGAGTGTGATAGGATACTCCCACTTTAACAACAAGAGAAATATCAACATCAGCCCTTTGTACTCACTTCAACTGGAATGCTGTACTGATTTCCTGTTTCCATGTATGGTGAAATATACACATTTCATACTCAAATGTACAATTTACTTTAGACAGAAAATGAACGCATTTCTTAATAGTTCATAGAAGATGACAATAGAGAGTATTCTGTTCAGACAATGGGAAAGTAACTTGGTGAAAGCTCACTTGAAGGCTTTGTAGACCGGCCTGTACCAACACAGGAAAGAGCAGGGGGAAAACAGGATGAACCACAAGATGGCCAGGCCAAAGTCCACACCATAAGCCGGGTCCACAGTGAAATAGGCCAGACAAGCCAGGACATTCAGGAACAGAGTCACACAGTTAACTGGAAAGAATAGAAAAAGATACTTTCAGTGAGTATGCATCTCCATAGAGGTAACATGTCTCCCAAACTAATATTCTCACGTGGAACTGCTAATTTGCAAGTCTTATTTGAAAAATATTTGTTTCATGGCTCAACAGCAAAGTTGACAGTTAAGCCACCTTTAACATTTTGCTCAGCACTTTGTCATTATTGCAGTTTAGCGGCCATTTGAGTGCCTGATCATACCCATGCCCCCTTACCGAAATAACTTATTTATTGTACAATGTGGAAAATACCCATTCTAACACTGTTCATCCATCTGTGTTGAACGTACAGTATGTAATGGTAGTAACTGTAATTGAGCATATAATACTTGCTGTCATCAGTCAATAAATCTTATTTCAGAAATCTAAGACATGGTGGTCAGCTGGCTGAGTACACAGATAAGCAGTGAGAACACGTAGCATACTGCTTACCAATAGCACACTTGATATCATTAAACCATTATACCATTAAAACATGAATATCACAAAGGCAACAATATATAGGAAAGGTCAGACGTCAATACAAAGGAACTATCCAAGTATGGTTCACTTACACATCCATAGGTAGTACATCATCTTGCAAACTTTTTGATATTCGAGGGGAATTTCCTCAGAGAAATCCTGGTAGAAGCAAGGCTTTATTGGAAAGCTCTTGGGAAGAGGTGGCCAATTATTTTCTCTTCCTATAAAACAATAAAATAACCAATAGATTATTATATTAACATTTTATTTTCCAGTGAAACATTTTTATAACAGCATCATTCACAGTAAATGTCTTCCTTGGCTATCACAAATTATGCATTGGCCAGGAAGAGCTACAAGCCAGTCAATGGTACCAATATGGACAAAATACTAAGTCAATAATTTTTTCGCCCACAAGAACAAGTTGCCGCAACAGGAGTTCTTTCTTTGCCTAATGGCTCCCCATGTGCAAATTTGTTAAGCTATTGTGTCATTTGGACAATATTTAAATTTTTTGTGGAAGAATCAGGGATAGTTTGCATCACTGTATCTCATGCGCTTAGTGGACGATGCGGACCAGGCCTGGACTTCATGACCATATAAGGCCCCCCCCCCCCCTTTCCTACTGTGCAGTCGCTGGCTCAAATTTGTACAACTCTACCAAACCATGGTGGAACGAAAACTGCACTTCTGCAGTTTCAAAACACTTTTCACAAGCCCATGGAAAGTCAACGGGTGTCCGTATTTTTTTCTACAGTCTATGGTCCCACCGCCCAGTCAGCAGGCAGACATTCTGAGACAGACTGAATAAGCAGCTGTTCGGCAAATGCAAATAAAGTTCCCCACATCTTCCTACATGTCAGGGGAACCCTTTCCAGAGCATCTGATTCTCTCTAGCTTTAATGCCTGAAAAGGGAACAAATGGGGCTCACATGGAACCTGAATAATTTACACCAAATAATGTTGTGTAAAAAATTTCAGACCAGTATTTGTTTTTTAGTGATGAGCTAAACCAAAACATGCAAAGAGTATTGCGTCACATATTTTGAAACCAACACTTTCAATGGGTACGGATCCCAGATCACACGTTTGGCTCTTGCTCAGGGATAGCCCAGAAATGACATCGTCTCATCACACACCAACAGCCCCGCCGTGATTGGCCACTTGCGAAACAGTCTGTGAAGCGTGTCACTCACATCTGTGCGAGTATGACTTGCAAGCGGTGGCTGACATCATGTGTTTCGAGGAGCACACGCGTGTCTGTGCTCTACCAAACCACAAGCAGAGGTTGTGGAAATGAACGCTGATAAGTACAGCTGGGCATTTCAAAATTGGGGAGAAAAGAGGAGCAGCATATGATAAAGTGGAAAAAAAAATGTAGCAATCGTAAAGATAATGGCAAGCTGCCAGGAGGCTGCTGAGGTACACATGCTCTTTGCATTATGTGGGAGCTCTACTCAACTGCACAACCAGAAGGAATTTACCCAAGTTTTAGGAGCTCTCTCTCACAAAACAGGGCATTGGCATCTTTGGTCGTTTGCATTATCATCAGCAGATAGAACACCGTCTTTTCATATTTGCATGAATATTTCCTTTAAAAACAAGCTTGTATGAACCCAGCAGCAGACAGTTTGTCTTTCTTTGGCCGCACATCTGCGAGCAGTTGACTGGAGTAAGAGCGGCCACCGAGGAAGGAAACAGAAGCACAAACACGAGCATGTGACGCGTGGAGCATTCTTCTGATTAAACGCATTGTTCCTCTTGTTCTGTCGTCTGTAAAGGATGCAGACCACAGATTTTCACAGTCACACTGTAACAGACCCGCTGTTCGGCCACAAAGACGCCATTGAGGTGAAGCTCTGGGACTCCAGCTCTAGCAGGGCCCTCTCTCCCCCCCTCTCCACACCGTTGATATCCTGTTACTGTTATGTCCCAGCTTCCCCTCAGTGCTGCGTGGCAGTTGCACTTTTGGTGAAACTGGAGCTCCCGGAGCAGACAATCCTCACTCACAGCAAAATGGCCACTGGGTGAAAAATGAAACAGCGGAGACCTTGCTGGTGTTTTCTTTTAACTTCATCTTTATTCAGCTTTGCTTTTGGTGGTAAACCAACCACTGGCCTGAAAAGTTGTGGTTGTGCCTAGAAATTCTGTATGGAAACACTGTCGTTATAATATTACTACTTTACCATAAAAACATATCAAACCAGCCCTAACCACCCCACCCACTCAACTAAGTATGTGGGCAGCCTCGTGTGAGCCTTGCTGTCCCAGATTTGGTCTCACTCATACTCCTTTCACACACAAAACCAGAGCTTGACATGTGATATTGAACACAGGTTCAACCTGAATTTGACTCATTCAAACCACACGATGGTCATGGGTAAGTACTGGGTCCTTGCCGTTCACACAAGACCCTGGTCCGCAAGTTCACTTCGTACATGTTCAGTGTTTTCCTGCTAATACAGCTTGGTAGCCAGCAGGCTAATTGATACAGTGTAGTCAGATAACCGCGCTGCAAATAATAACCCTTTCAGACCAAAGCAGAGTCGTGTCAAACCCACAAAAATCCCAGGTCATGAGCAGAGTTGAGGACCCGGGCTGACCCTTTCACACTGACGCCAAACGCAGGGTTTTACCTGGGACGTTGCTTCTGTGTGAAAGGGGTATCATGGTCACACTATCCCATGAGAATGACTATGGTGAAGTCATGTGGATCGCTAGGCTAGGCTCACCCAAAATGGGGTCCCCTCAGTGGAGGAGGGGCTAATGGTGGCCCAGTGGGACCAGGAGGAGCTCACCTGTGGAGGCCCCCCTGCTCTGGAGCTCCTGCTCCTTACGGTCCAGCTCGGCCGCTTTCCTCTCCAGCTCCTCCTGCTGCCGCAGCAGGTTGGCCTGGGCGACGGCCGCAGTGGCCTGGGGGGGGAAGGACGGAGTGGGGGTCACACACCAGCAAAGCTACCGCCTAACCACCGCTGCCGATAGCTTGGTACATACCAACCACACGACACAGTACTTAAACCTTCAACACAGCTCCGGATTCCATCCACCACACACACACAACCGGTCAGAATACTGCTTTTAGCATGAATCTGCTTTACGTAATGAGGACTGACTTCAGATCTTGCTCTGAACTAATTAAAAGTGTGTGGGGATTTTACACCAAATCTACTAAATGGCTTATAAGAACACATTAGTTCATCTCCCCTGCTTTTTTAACACTGCTGGAAGTAGGCATGAAATCCTGTTTCAGTAGAATAATCCCCAGGCCCTGACCCGCCTTGGAGACCGGATTCAGTTTCTGAATCCGTTGTCTCAGTTGAAAAACATACACAATGACAGAGCAGTAACAGAGACCCACTGCATGTTCAATGGCACTCAGCTCTGCCACAGACGTCATTACCAGGAAAATTCACCATCATAAATTCATAAACAATCAGAGAGGCGGGATCATAAATACTTCTATCTTACAACTGGATTAAGCTTCCATAAAGATTCTGTGCAATGAGTATAATAATACTGTAACCGTAAGTCTGGATAAAATACCAACATGTGAGCAGCCTCTTAAAAACCACACACAGCAAGACTCAAACCACAACACAAAATTACATAACATTACATTACAGGCATTTGGCAGACGCTCTTATCCAGAGCGACGTACAACAAAGTGTATAACCATAACCAGGAACAAGTATGTCGAAAACCCTAGAGAGAAGTACCGTTCCAAGTGCAGGGAACAACCGCATAGTTCAACTTGGACCCTGAAGGTTAAACTGATTAACACGAACACAAACGAGAACAGCAAGAACGCAGTCTATGCAAAAATACAAGCAGTAGTTAAGACACGTGCATTAACTAAGTTAACTAACTAACTAGTTCCTTCTTTTTTTTTGTAATTAGTTCAACTTCCTCTTCCAGAATCTTTATTGCTACATTCAGGTTCCAGGCATCCTAGCATGGTTATTATGTCACTTCAGCCATTTTATAAAATGTTTTCTGGCGTATTTCATCTATTTCCAAAAAACAGTGTCATACAAACACTGTCACAGCAACTAAGACTGAGTCAGCAAAATATACTCAATAGATGGGTGCCATACATAATGGTTAATGAGCTTAAACATTTTATTAGGGTTTCACAACATTAGGTCTTATCTTGGTACTTTACAGTACATTATTGACTAATACACTGCCTATTTTGCTCATTGATTTTGATGTTATTCTGTTGTTTCATTTCCTACTTGTACACTTGAAAAGTGTTCATTGTACCGTCAATTAGATTTAGCAAGACTTTTATTATGCTTTTGAAAGTGTTTTGAAGGTGTGCTTTGGTCACACGCTCAAGTTTCTTTACCACACCAATAATCAGGATGCATGTCACTGAATCAGCCTGAAGTGATCTGAAGCATCACAGACCTGTGGACTGGGCTCCACTGACGGCTGCAGCACAGCAGGCTGGGAGGAGGGTACGGTTGCAGGAATCGTGGTCCCATCTTGGTGGACCTGGCCAACATGCAGAGTCAGAGACACATTAACATTACAGAGGAAGTGCCCGATGCATCCCATACAAAATACCCTTTTATGAACCCGTTTGTTAGGTACTTTATGCAAAAGCCAGCAAGGGTCTACCGTGTACCTCACATGCCAGACACAAACGTCTACACATGACTTAGGCGCTTACACAAAGGGAATTTTCATTGACAATTCCGTTAGGCACTGCACTTCATACAGAAGACACCTTCAATGACGAGATGAAGACATCTTCACCTAAGCACTAACTCAAACGGAGCACACTGCACGTTTACACGCTCGCAGACACGGCACTACAGATGAAGAATGAGACCGGCGGGATGATCTTACCGCTGCTGTGGTATCAGAGAAGGGATTGAATTCCTCGATGTTGTCTACGCCAGTGCTAGTCGCTTGGGTTACTGCAGGATCCTGTAACACACATTAAGCAGAATATTGCTCATTTGTGAAAAATCACATTTACACAGTCTCACAAACAGCAGAAGGTGAACTGATTGGTCCCATAACCCATACAATTTGCAGCAGCAATGACCAAGTTCAAAATTCCAGTAGTGAATAGGGTGCAAGACAGATTTTTACCTGCCACACAGTTTAAAAAAATAATAGATTTAAAAAACTGTTTTTATGGTAAAATGTTTGTAAAAATGTGCAGGATTTCATTGTTTTCCAAAACACTGTCAAGACATGTAGAATAACTCAGTTATTGGCCAGCCAATAAAATAATAGGATTTATACAATTTGTTCTCTTTAATAAATGGTATTTTAACCTTTTTAACCTGATGGATCCCAACTGGGCCAAAGACAGTAGCAGGTCACTATTATTTAATATCACAGAATAATAATACTAAGACTAATGCTTAGAGGATTAATAACTGTCACGGAATGCTTGTCATCATAACACATGATGACCACCATTTCTGATGACTGCAAAATAGCCACTATTTACAGGGATGTATATTGAACTCCCAATGCAGGTTTTTCGCACAGTAGCAGGTTAGAATATTGGAAGCATAACCTACGTTTACAAGACTTCCGTAAACACTTGGATTAGCTAAACCTGCAATGTCCTGGGTATGACTCGTCCATCCCTGTTGTTAATGACTATAGTGCGTCTTTGGATTTGTTTACTATAGTAACAAGGTACAAAGCAGAATCCATAATTCTTAAATGTGATTATCATTCTCACATACAAAGACATTTGATACACATGCTGCTGCATGTTCTTTGGGGAGAGGAAGGGCCTTAAACAGAAACTGGCTGCTCTACAAATTAGGCAATCTGCTACCTCTATACTATAAAATCACAATACCTTTTCAAAAAGACGTGGGGGCTAAAGTTCACACCACAGAGGTATGGCCACATGGAGGAAAGCACTTCCTTCTTGAGGATGTCACATGGTTTTATCACATTTGCGAATTACGTTCCTATATTGACACACCTGTAATCATTCATGTGTACTGTAGGCACCCACCTGGACCCACATCAAACTTCAGCAACCAATTCTATACCTATCTCTATATTTCAAAACCTGGAAGCATCTGTGAACAGCCAAGGGTAGACTACTGAAAAAGCGAACCCCCACCTCCCCAAAAAAAAATACCAGAAAGATTAAAGTGCCAAAGCTCAGTCTGTAGCAAGGACTGAACACTTGGTCAGTACGTTCCAAGTCAATAAAAGCAAACACAGTGCTACAAGCAAAAGGGAGATAAAATTTCCACCCAATTGCACAATGGTATTTGTGGCTAAGCCAGTTACATATTTAGTCACCATTTTGAAATGTCTTTGCAAAAAACTTACTTAGGGCAGGATGTTTCATCAGGAAAACGGCTCTACTATGCATAGAAAGTCGGAGAGTGCCGCAATCATATTAGCCAGTTTAAAGCAATACCTTTTTATCCAGGGTACACGCAACACAGAGAGAGAACTCCCTCTCTTACCCACATGACAGCCACTGCAGAGTACAAGCTAAAGACCATACAGAACATTACGCAACAGGGGTCTGCGGCCAGAGATGGAGCTCTACAACTACAACAGTTACGTCAGTACAGTCTTTAAAGGGACGGATTAACACAGGTCAATCAAGGATTTCCAAACTGATTTTGCCACCTTGGTGCTGGGTCACCATTGCATTTTGATGTATGCACACCCAGTGAGTAATACATTCGGAAAGATAAAGCAATTTAAACTGAGGTCCTGCCTTCTGTGCAAACAGTGCTGTGACAGAAAGATTTTCATTAAAAATTCAAGAGTGTTATACATGAACTCAAGGTTCACGAGCAACAGTGGTGGAGTACGATTTTTCCCCTTTCATTGCCCATCACCACCCCTAACTTCACACATCAGATTTAAGAAAATGACTTTGGAAGTGCATTAAGTCTATATGGAGAGCAATGTATGTATTTTAAAAACACACACAGATTTAGGGTGTAATTAATAATCAAAACAAACATATGACTGTATGTTGTGGCTAGGGTCTGGGAGTTTCTCATTGAGCCACACATTCCTGCAGTGCTGCACAGACGGCAAGGGCCAATGGTTGAAAGCATCAGAAGACCATGACTATCTACACCATATGTGCACCATATGTTTATGATGGCACAGTTTATTAGCCAACGCAGTTCTCTAAACTGCATACATGAGAATATTCGACATCAGAATTTATGTCTCCTTTACTACATATATATATATATATAAAATCCTATACTTTATCTACAATTCTCAAGACAGTGGCTCAAAGAAGGCTGTCGGGACTATGCAGTATTTGTTTTCTCTCAAAGGGGACGGGTCCCACAGTCGACACTGACTCTGAATAGTCCACTGCTGCAGGCACGACTAATTTGCAGCACCATGAGAAAATTAGCACAGCCAATTGGTAGAGGGGCAGAGAGCCATGAAGTCAGGTGCTCCAGCAGAACACGAAAATGAGATTAGCCAAGTGGAAAAGTCATCTTAATCGTTGCACAGCACACCCATATTCAGGATGAACGTACATTCATGAAGACAGTTTAATGTGCACAATGTATACATATGAAGACCGTTTGCCTTGTGTGTGGGTGGGTGGATGGTTTATGGAACTTTTAAAAGCAAGTAGTTGAAGTCAATGATGACCTGGAGACAGTTCTGGACAGAACCCCAGTTGTAAGAGCAATACATGTTATTTAAAATTAAGGCTAATATTTTAGGCCTACATTCTTTGCTAGAAGATAGTGTTAATAACGACTGGCATCACACGATTTCTTCTCAATACAACACTTCTTCCCACCCCCGTTATACTGCTATGTTCCTATATCAAACTTAAAGCTAAAGATGGCTTTTGTTTTTGCTAATCAGTTAGAAAACGAGCTAACAATATGTTGGATCCCTGCCGAGTGAACTAAGCGGTGAGCATTAGCCAGTTACAGTACTATACCTGGCACAACAGGTTAGTCATTGCATTTTAAGTGACACTAGCTAGATAGCCGGCCAGTAGTTATACAATACATGTTCATACAAATAACACGATTCATCATAAGCCACTAGGCAACCTAATTCAACAAACTTCGAACAGCTTCGGTGGGAAAATTGAAAAGTGGGTCTCCGTATGCCAGACTGCAATTTATTGAGTCAGTTTTTTTGCGCCTGAACGCCCAAGTCCCACTCAATTCTCTTATTAGGCCGAATATAACTGGATGGTGAACTCTCAATCATACCACGTAGCTATAGGAATGTCATCTGGGCCCAACCCAGCAACTAACCTAACAGGTTTGTGGCGTTTTCAGATCAAGTTTTAGGTTTTAGGAACCTTGTATCGAGTTTATTTTAAATGATAAAATCTCACCTGGAAAGGATTGACGTCCACTGGGTCAACAAAGGGATTGTTGACAAATCCAGACATTTTGAACGAGCTGTCTTCTCTCCCGAAGATAAACAATACTACCGAACTTTCCCTTGGGTGCGTTTCTGTTTCTCCCTTTCGACTAACTTCCTTAAAACGTACCAAGTGCGCATGCGTTGTGCGTATGACGAATCACGGTCAGTGTGACGAACGTGTAAAATGTATTTCGTTGTTCCCATAATACGCTCTATGGTTCAAGGCCTGTAAACCATAGACATATATTGTCTATGCTGTAAACGCCCGAGGTATCTGCGCTGTTTTCGCAGCTTTATGTTTTGTTGGCACAATTTACCTTTGATCCCACGCCAGAATACTAATTAAGCCTGTGCAGATTTTATATGGTTTTCGTACCCACCTCTTTTTTTAACCGTTCAGTTTATTGTACTTGTAGTCGTATTTTTGACACATTTATGTCAGATCGTTATTTATAACGTGAAATAACTCATTAGCCACATTATAATATAGTAATAGGATTTCCCATTCCCACCCCGAGATAGCCGGATTTATTAATTTACTAGTGTTTTAGTGTAAAATACCTGGTCAGTGTTTGGCCTGTCCTGTGAGCATTCTGGTTTTCCGCGGCTATCAGACATTATTCAAATAAGTAATTTCACAATGTGAAATTCAACCGGTTGCAACATATTCATACTGACTCGTCACATAGTTATTCAATAATGAATAATAATTTAGCTAGCCGTCAGATGATCGCTGCATATAGGGGAGAGCGGGGCAAAACCTAACGTGGCGTAAAAATCTAACTTTCCGATTTATGCATCCAGATTGAACGACGTATTTCGCGGTAAACGTTGTCTCCAAGAGAGTTCAATTAATATTTCGGGAGATATTGCCAAATTAGACGGTAACCGGAAAATAATGTACAGTCTTGCGATAGATTTTTTACCAACATAGCCTAGGTAGGCCACAGAAAACATGTATATGTATTCTGTGGCCTATATATATAATATATAATGTATAGGCCTACATGTTATCAAAAAATACAAGAAAATATAGAGTGTTTGTATCGAAACATGGAATTGTATTGACCTGCCTTAACTTTTACAGATATTAAGACTGTTAGGTGTAGCTACTTCGCGCAGCGTTAGTTTTTACCCCAACCTCGCGGTTAAATGCAACATTTCACTCTAGGTAAATCGGTCAGATTGCTTGTGAATGGTATGTCCCAGAAATTTAATTGTGGTGTGCAATCATAACCAATGGATGTAGGTTGTTTATATATTTTTAAAAAAATGATTCGTTTATCTCTAGTAATGTTTTCAGAAATTAAGCAAAATACGAAAACCGTTAGTTATTTCCTAGCTCTTCCCTACACCTGAAACGGCCCTCGGAGTGTTTTGTAGTGACGTCATTAGATCCGTGTCCGACTCCGCCGATGCTGCAACCATGGAGGAAGTGAAAGGTCAGGCTGGTTCTGTGTACCGTACGATAATTTGTAAATTCTCAAACAGATTATAGTGTAACGACAACGCCGTGGGGTCTGTAACGACTAACGCAAGCTTGGGTCTGAAACGAAAAGAAACTGTGAAATAGCGATTTTATATTAACGGCGAAACAGCAAGCTAGCTAGATGGTTAGCTAGGCATACGTGACATCTCCAGTATGCTTTAGAGGGAATCGCTTAATCTGACAGCTCAGTAGCCGTTTGATAGTGAGTTGATACGAATCGACATTAAATTACAGGATAGCGATTTAGCTTATTGGGTATATTTACTTAAAATAAAGGAATTTTTCTTCAACGTTGCATGGATAGGTACAGTTCGACCAGATGCGGTAGTTTCAATGATCATAGCAGATTTGGTAGGGAAGGCTGGGTTGAATGACCAACAAGGGAACGTCCAAAAACTGCGTCCAATGTTTCTTTAACAAGGTGTCTTTGACATTGCTAGCGAATTTATGGAAAATATGAGTTAATATATTTAACGGAATCTCCGATGGTATGTATGGTTTGAGCCGCTCATTTCAAGTACGTAATGTAGCTTACACTTAACTGTGATTATTTTTGACTTGCCGTATTGCATTTTTGTCATATCGAGTTTAGGATTCTGCATTCGTTTCGAAAGATTAACCTGCCCCATTTGTTTACCTTATGTATAATAAACTTTGTTTTTTCAGTATTCCCACTGGCATGTGCGGTTCAAAAATATGCTTGGGGAAAAGTGGGGCTAAACAGTGAAGTGGCTAAACTTGTTCTTGGAGGGGACCCACTGGCTGTAATTGAAGATGACCAACCATACGCTGAGGTGAGATCTTTTGATGGCTAAAGGTGACTTATTTTCATATGGGTTAAGACTCCTGTGGAAAAAATAAATCTCTTGTCTCACAATTTCTGTCTGTTGCAATCCAAAACCGTATGTGCTGTTGTTTAGGTTGATATTGAAACTCAATCAATTTTAATTGCATTGTTGTGCACTCTCAAAACGCGTTATTTTTTTTAAACACCATGTAAAAACACATTTTGTGTTACTTTCAACAGTCAGTGTTAAAAAGTCTTCCTTTGTAACACATAAATTGTAAATTTGTAACAGAAAGTAGTAACTTTGACACATTGTGTAGAAATGAACACAAAAGTGGTAACACAAAAAGTTTGTTAGCTGTTAACATCATCCTTTTTGAGAGCGTATTTAAGCCAAGCTCCTCTGCAATTCTGGGAGGGTGTCTGTTTGGTTCTGATAGACGTCACGGGTTATTCTTTTTATAGACGTTATAAGTTTGAGACCTCAGTTGACATTTGTGTAATATTTCAGGGTCATGAGTCAGTGCCGTCTGCTCTCGTATTCACTGGTTAAGGAATTGAAACAGCATTAAGTACCCTTCCATAACCTAAGAATAAAAGTACAAACTTAAAATGGGACTAAAGGCTGCTTTATAGGGCTACACCACAGGGCAACCGTGGATGTTTGCAACAAAATTAAGTTTATGCTTTGAGTGACAGTCCATGCTGACCAGCCAAAGCTGACCATGCTCGGTTTAGGGGTTCGTCGATTTCATTATAGGGACATCGCCCAGAAGAATATAAAGCAGCCGTCATTCTTTTTCCCCAATAACTGTTGGCAGTATTGCGTTGGGGTCTGTCAGCTAATTTTCTGAAATGAATATAGAATGTGGCTATTCACAGCCCTTTAACCTTGGATATGATTTAATCTTGTTGTTCACCCAATAATTAAACACTGGTGTTTCTCAGCTGTGGATGGGTGCTCACCCCAAAGGAGATGCTCTCATCAAAGACAATAGGATATCACAGCGGACACTGGGCCAGTGGATAGCAGATTATCCTGGATGCTTGGGGTCAAAGGTCAAAGACACCTTCCAAGGCCAGCTGCCCTTTCTCTTCAAGGTCCTTTCTGTAAACAATGCACTTTCCATCCAGGCCCATCCTAACAGGGTAAGCTGGGGAACCAAAAAATGGCATAACGCAATACTGTAGGTCACAAGATGTTATGACTTGTAATCTTGCTTGCTAATGGTATGTTGCTCATGGTTGTCCTAAGGACTTGGCAGCCAGGCTACACGCTCAGTTTCCTGAGCACTACCCTGACAGTAACCACAAGCCTGAGATGGCCATTGCTCTGACACCCTTTGAAGGTCTGTGTGGCTTCCGACCTGTTGAAGAGATCATAGGATTTCTGAAATGTGAGTGCTTTATAACAAATTTCAGATCTGAACACCTTGACTACCGTTATTTATTTAAAGCTACAGTGAATGAATAGTATGTCGCAGATTTATTTAACATTACTGTAAATTCGTGGCCAGAATGAGGGATAATGCAACATTTTTCTCAAGAAATTGGCCTTTTGATGCTAGGAAATTATTCCACTGGTTGATCGACTACAGCAGTGGTGTCAAACTCGTTGCCATGGAGGGCCGTGTGTATGCAGGTTTTCATTCCAACCAATTAATGCTGCCTTAATTCAGTCCAATTACTCATTCAGCCATATGCGTTTAACTGCATTGCAGCACAGAACATAAGAAAATTTTTATTTAGACAATGCGGGTCACCATAGACGTTGGGTCACCATTGTGCACAAACCTGCATCCCTAATTCAGCAAATAATTTAACTAATTATATAATCAAGATTTGAGGCTGGAATGAAAACCTGCATACACGCGGCCCTCCATGGCAACGAGTTTGACACCACTGGACTACAGGAAGACCTCAAATAGGAGCACGGACAGTGTAGGGTTATTTAACATAGCATTTAGCAGCAGTTAAAATAGGGTCACAGAGGAATGGCTGTTGACTGATCAAAAGCCACCTGAAAGTGTTCTGTCCATAGGAATTTTCAGTTCACAAGAGTTAAATCCATTGGGTGCACAAACCTAATTCAGTCGCTTAATATCAGGAACTAAGAACAGTAGTCTCAATCATGCACTCACTCTCTCCTTTGTCTTATTTATTTGATTATTTTTCCATATTCCTGTAGTAAATATGGTGGTACGGAACACTGTGTTTGCATGAAAGGCCACTGCTGGGTGTTCTCAGGTTGTCTGCTCGGCCTGTGCTTTCCCGAGTACCTAACCTCCCCGTTTCCGTGCGACAGCCGTGCCGGAGTTCCACGCCCTGGTGGGCAACGCAGCGGCGGAGGAGCTGCAGAGCAGCATGGGGGACGCGGGCCGCCAGTCGCTCGCCCTCAAAAAGTGCTTCACCAGGATGATGAACTGCGAGAAGAAAGTGTTTGTGGACCAGCTCAACATGCTGGTGAAGAGAGTGTCTGAGGAAGGTGAGCACTGTGCAGAACATTAACTCAGTAGTGGCATTAGTGGTGGATGTCGTTTGAAAATGAGTGTCGTCTTCCTCCCTTTCTAATATTAAAAAGAAAAAGTAGGGGCTTATTTCTTTTGATGAGAACAAACACTAAAAGGGATATGCAGTCTAGACATTATCTGTTTCTGATTTACCTGGGTGATGGTAAAAACATAAAGAGGCTGCATAGGCATAAATTGGACTGCAGTCACTGGCAATATTTTATACAAATGTGTTTCATGTGTTTTGTTCTCTGTGTTCTTGATTCTTTTTTTAAAATGGGAAACATTGTAAAGCATAACAGTGGTCTGTTTTGGGGTTACTCTGACAAAAAAAACAGTAAGACTGAAACAATGAGAAGTATCAAGGTTCATTGACATTAACAAAAGAAACCATTAATGTGCTTCTCCCCCTATTGTTCTATAGTGTCTAGTAACACAAACTGTAGTGATTATTTGCATTAGACGTAATGTTAACTTGGAATTTTGAGAAGGCCCTGTGACAGGTTAGACATATTTGGCATGTTGTTCTTCAACAATCCAGGGGCTGCAGGGAAGGACACATCAAGCAGTAATGGTGAACTGTTGCTACGGCTACACTCACAGTTTCCTGGTGACATCGGGTGCTTCTCCATCTACTTCCTGAACCGAGTGATGCTTCAGCCAGGGGAGGCCATGTTCCTGGGTGCCAATGAACCACATGCCTACCTGTTTGGAGGTTAGAGGTCGACATCTCAGAAGCAGTTAATATTTTCTTGAAACTGCAGTACACCTTTTTTTAAATTCTTAAAAAATACCAGATTCAGCTTGGCACATAGCAGACTACAAGAATGCACATTATGGACTGTTTTAGTCTACATCGCTGTCTGATGTATGGTGGTAGCAGCTTGCACTAGACTTATTGTTATTGTTTACTAGTATATTTTCCACTAAAATAAATGCACAGAACAGACGTATGAAGAGATTATATGCATAATAGATTGAGATATGTGTACGTATGCTGTGGCTCCTCAGCTACATTTTCTCTCCTCTGCTTGGTGTGCAGACTGCATTGAATGCATGGCCTGCTCGGACAACACAGTGCGCGCGGGCCTGACTCCCAAGTTCATCGATGTCAGCACGCTATGCGAGATGCTCAACTACAGCCCCGCCCCTGCTAGCAGCAAAATCTTTCCCTCTGTCCAGGACCCATCGGACCCCTGCGTCTTCCTGTATGACCCCCCCGTACCAGACTTCACTGTCATGAGGATAGAGGTGTAATGTCTTTTCTACTCGTTGTTATAACCAGTATATAATGTACAGTATATGCATGCCAACAATTATTTGTGCGTGCAGTGTAATGTGCCTGTGCCAACCACGTTCAGCAGTCTCTTCTCAGACCAGTCTTCTGCTCTGGTTTAGCCAGTCTCTGTAGCTTTTTGCATGTGCCTAGCTTCAGTTAAAACCTCTCTCTCTCTACAGATGCTTGAGTTCAGTGAATATCTCTCTCGCTCACTCTGTGCTGCTGTCTTGGTTGTGTGAATGTATCTGGCTCTCTTCACTCAATCTCTGTGTGGGTCTCTGTGTTCACTGCATGCGCTCCCTCCCTCTGTGTGCGATTCAGGTGCCTGGCTCGGTGAAGCAGTACACGGTGGCTCCAGTGGACTGTGCCGGCATCCTGCTGGTGGTGCAGGGTGAGGCCACCGCCACCACGGCCGGTTCCCTCTCCGACATGGCTCTGAGGCGGGGCTCAGTGCTCTTCATCTCGGCCAATGAGAGCGTGGCCCTGCACATCACCTCTCCCTCTGGCATGACGCTGTTCCGAGCCTGCTGCCTCTTATAGCGCCCTGTCATCTCAGCGCTACCACTCTGTCCAGTACCCAGAATGCCCCTGGCTTCCGTTCAGAAAGGAGAGCATAAGGCCAAGCAACCTGGGCTTTTAAACATCACACTATGGTCAGTACAGAGTGTATTCCACGTTACAAAATTACATATTACACAGATACGCACACCCAGACAGACATGCGCACACACACACACACACATACATAAATACATATGCACGCACATTCAGTTTTTCAGTGTGAACTTGCTGTGATTCATCCGGTCCTTAGGGTTATGTTTGCTAGGGATTCAGCTATGTGAGCACGAAAGCTGTATTCTGAGATTTTCTTAGTATAGCATTGTTCCTCGTACATCTCTCTGTATAGGTGCTTAGAACAAGGTATTCCTGATTGACCAGCATTTCTTCTCAACCCCCCATCCCCCCTTCCCCCTCCCCACAAAGAGGAGGCTGGGGGTAAAGACATTTCCATTCACTGTACAGGAATGAATGACAAAAACCCTCACATACTTCCTTTCTCTGCCTGATAATGACTTGTGGAAATACCAAGATAAGCGGTCATAGTTGGCATTATTTATGGTTCACCCAGTGGTCATGTGCCTGTGCATGCTTACACACTGATATCAAACTGCCATAGGGAATGGTCAACAGTATGCTGCAAATACATAAGATTATTTTTGAAATGTTACTGCTGTGAAATGTACAGGTTAATTAAGTGCTTCCTTCTCGTTCAAGTACAACATACAAATCTTCAGTTTAATTTACCCTATCAAATTAACGGCATTCATTTGGTTTTCCAGCTTGTTTTTCAGCACATATTTGTGTTTCATTAAATGTTAACATCGGGTGTATGGCATAAAGAAGGATGTACAAACACTGGTTATTGAGTTCGTCACACTTTTGATTAGTTCAGAAGTAAATATCCTTGAATTTTCCTGGTGGACGAGTTGCGAGGCATTAAACACACTAAGTAAAATCATTCTGTCATACTGTGTAAATGAGGGAAAAGCATTCTCCAGCTTTCTCTGTATTATCACAGAGAAATGGTGAAATGAAGAAATGTTAAATGCAGTTCTCTGAGCTTTCCGTTATGATGGCTTTGGCTTATGTTTTTAGAACTGTGAATTTTATTAATCCTGAAACATGTCCTGAAGTTAACAAGCTTTTTTGGACTCGTGACGTTTCTGAAGTTTCCACAGAGCAGTTGTGGGGTTGAGCGAGTACTGTTGTGTTTTAATGAAATGAAGTTTACAGTGTTAACACTTGGAACATGACATTCAACACGGGTAATTTCCCAAAGTGTCCACACATTTCCATAAGAAGACTGAATGAATCCATCTCATTATTTTATCCATTCAATGTTACTGAGTATTTTTTCCAACCTATAGATGCGTTACTTTGAGATAATTTGCACTAGAGCACTAAAGTATATAGATGACTTGAGGATATGTTATCCCCATCCCCTAATCAGTTAATTGAGCACAATGCGTGAGAGACTTGATGTCCGTTGTGTTGAAAAAAATACCCCTCAGGTTTGAATGATGGCATTTGACCATGTGAGAATGCATACGTCTGCACAGGTACTGAATAAGGAAATGCATCGTTGGAATGAGTCTGCATTTTTGAGTATAGCATGGGTCTGTGAAGAGAACATATGTAATGTAATGCAGTGAATCCAAATAAACATCCTTTCACTAATACTAGTGGTTCTGATTCAGTCTCATAACCGTTGCAGTGGAGTCTGTGTTCTTGCATGCATTTGAGATACTGTCGAGTGAAGTTCCTGTGTGTCTGCCACATTAATGCTACACTAGTAATCCTGACCTGGAAACCACCGACATTGACGATGTTTGTCTGATGTACAGGGGAGATGTAGGGGCATACAGTATATAGAATTTACTGTGCTTTGTTCATTCTTCAGAAATATGCATTTTGTAGGGAGCTACAGTGTGTACAGCACTGGTACTGTGAGTGAGTCCCACCGATGGTGCCTCTCCAGTATATTACCTCTGCGCAGAGGGGAGTGGATGGCTGGGTCCTCGGCTATGTCCACACAGGGCTTCTCTCCCTCATCTCCATCTAATGGGTGGTAATGTCAGCCTTCAACCATCAACACAAAGAGCATGACATGGCAGAAATACAACCGTACCATTTTCTTGGGTAGATTTTAAATAGCTGATAATTTCTGTTTCAGAATGGAATGAGTACAGTAATGGCAATTTTATCTCTGGAAAAAACAAGAGTAATGAATGCAAACTGTAGCATTTACCAAAATGACAAACTGTTACTAAACATTCTTGTTAAGGTCTAACTGGGAAGGAGAGCAGGCTACAGTGGTCTAATGATAGTAGATGCACATTAATGTTAGTAAATGCTAAGCAGTGAAACGCTCGCAAAGGTGTATTACTATAGACCTGGTTCACCTCTCCACCACAAAACAAGCTAAATGATACAGTCCTACATTTATAAATCATAAAATCACACGAAACATTACACAAATACCCAAATTTTGTGCTATGAAAAAAAACCCAAGATGAATAAGATTGACGCTCTACTCTCAATTTTGTTCCAGGTTTGCTTTTTAATAAGCGGATGATTATTTGTTCATAAACTTGTTTGTACAGCCATAGACATATATATATTTTTTTAGGTTTTTCTTTTTTTTTTTTAAGAAATATTACACAAATTGCACTTTATACATACGACTGTGTCCAGAACAGCGCACACTGAAATACAAAGCTCAAATCAGATTGGGTCATTCTGCACAATCTTACAGGCGATGTGGCCAGTTAAAACAATAAACATGATTACTAATACATACATATACATATACATATGTGTATATGTATACATATACATACATATAGCATACACAGGATAATATATCCTTTTTACAAGAGGTACATATTCAAATTTACACTCCTTAGCATAATCATAAATTACTATATATAAGATAGCAGAGCATGCCTTTTCCAGTGATTAGTACATTCACTTTTGCAGGATGCCAAGAACAATGACAAACCTTTGGGAACCGATGCCAGCTTTCATTAGGCAGGTAGGAGGTGTTTAACTAATTTTGGGCGGATTATTTGCCACCCTCCGGGCCCCCACCCCCCACGCCAGCAGGGGGGGGAAAGAGGGTGGCTGCAGACAGCACTTACTTACAGCTGAGTGGGGTGGAGTGTACTCCCCCCTCGCACTGCAAAGAGTGAATCTACGGTGTTGTAGCCTGAGACCACAGGAACAACAATAACAACAAAAAACAGTACACTTTGACTCGTCTTTACATAGAGCGGAGTGTAATCCATGCTGCAGTCAGTGTGTGATTGACAGACGTGAGCCACAAGCAGCAAGCAGGTGTTTAATACAAAACTGTGTGTGACTAAGGCTTCCACTGTCCCCCAGAGATTACCAAGGACGAGAATGACAAGTGGTCAGGACTTCCCCCCCTTTCAAGCAGGGTCCAATTAATAAATTCAAAATGCAGGACAACAATATACTGTTAGCATTATATAGAGGATATATACTGGTCTATGCCGTGAACTGCTTTTTTATTACATACTAGCCAGGACGGTTACCTTTAAACCCTATATTTCGACCGACTGTGGGATATAGTGAAACTAAGGTGAAATGTTCTGGGGAAAAATCCACGTGTAAAAGTTCTGATGTGCCATTGAGTCACAGTGTCCCCAAAGGGCCCTGGTTGATTTCTCTGTTCAGCAGGCTGCCATAGGGCATGAATCACATGTGCAGCCATGTCAGGGAAACGTATAAAAGCTTTGGTTTATCCTAATGGTGGCAATCCTACACAACCAAATGGCTCCTTGTGTCAAGAGTATCCATGTTAACGTACATTTCGCAATGTGTGCTCAGCAGAGCTTTGTTCACTCTGCACCAGCGACGGCAGCTCTCTTTATACAAGTTCCATTTGACAGTGAACCTGCAGAGATGTTTCACCTGCAGACTCGGGTGCTTTCACATGAACAGCTGCCGTACTTGTGCCACTCGGAAATGGTCTACAAATGTGAAAGTTGATGAATACATCCTGAATCGTTCTAAATTAGCATGTGCAACAGCATACCAGATGTAGTTTCCTTTAAGTTAGTTTGGCTCACTGCAGCTGATGGAGGGATTGTTTTTACTTAATTTAAACTTGAATAGAGCAGAACAGACATGTGTTGCACACACTTATTATTTTCTGGATGCTGATTTGGAGGGACCACCAGTGGCTCTCTAAGGGCCAAGCCAGAACAGATAGGGGCCAGGAAGAGGGCCCGTGGATCACAGAGGGACATGCTGCAGGTGAAAGCCCCCTAAATATACACACAGTCCTGCTTGATGGGTCTAATTCAGCCCATGGCTCTGAAATCTCTGACACCTGTCCACCAGAACGTTCTCTACTTCTGAGTACAAAGGAGAAGGCCAACTTTCAAAACTCCTTTTTGATTGGTCCAAAGGTGGTCGACAGTCTTGCTGGGCTTGCTGAGGCCTCCCCAGAATCTCTGAACCCTGCCTGCATTTCCCAGTTCTGCTCAGAAGAGGGCAAAGGGCACGAGGAACGAGCATGAAGGACTGAGCATAGAGTTCCAGTGAGATAATGGTGACGCTAAACACTAACCCTGCAATTAGCAACCAACTTAGAACCAGAACAGGGGATGAAACTGTACCTCCTGTCCACACAATAATGCTCTGCAGACACAAGCGGAGTCACCCCAGATCCCATTTTAAGGACACAATAAAACAACGGTGAAGGCCCAGGTGCCAGCCTAGCTTAAATACCCGTGCTTTCTTCGGAAACGCACACTATACACTCCCACAGGAGACACCTAGCTAGCCACTCTGGACTGCCAGCCAGACCAGGGTCCGTTGAGAACAACATCACTTCATAGAAAAGCTGCGCCTGGCTCATCTTCGGTTGGGTTTGGGATCTTTAGCATCGGGGAATACGGGTTGGGCAGCACCTGGTTGCTGACAGCTATGGCCTGACTGTGGACGCCCCTTTTCTCCGGGGAGGAACACACAGACGGTCAAGCCCTGAATGAGCCTGCCGTCAAAGGGGACTAGAGACTGCTCCCCACTTCCACATCCTCATCCTCATCCCTCCCCCAGGGAGAGGGGCTGTCACTAGCACTCAACCGCTACAACCTTACAAATTATAACAACAACAACAACTGTGACAATAATAATCTGACTAATAATAATAATAATAACAATAATAATAATAATAATAATAATAATAATAATAGACAGACATAAAAGAAATTCAAGTCCTTGTTTGGTTACTTTTAGTTTAACACTGATGTCTCACAGAAAGAATGGGTTTCAGAGAAACACATATCCACACAAGGGCGTGGGGGAAAAGGCATTTGGTTAACTACGTGCATTACCTTACATTTAGTATGGCGGTCAGACGGTGAGTGTGGCGGTTACACAACGACGGTTACTCAGCTGGGATCACCCTGGCAGAGAGACGCCAGCTAAGCTGGTCCCTTTCATGGCCGCGTTTTCATCAAAAAAAAGCAGCACAAACTGCACACAAAGTGGTTTTTCACAAAAAAACAAAACAAAACAAAACAAAAAACACACATGACCATAAGCCAACCCCATACATGTCTCTACAAAATACTCTTGACTAGTGACAGATATAAATATTCGACTACCCAACAGTCACTGGTGTCCTGGCTTTATACACTTCTTATAGTTCTTAATATATTTATATAGCTTTATATATTCCACATTATTAAAATCTATCACGTTGGGGGATAGAAAACAAACATAAAAACAGAAAGCGAAGTTGTAATTATGGAGCATGCTGCTGCACTGGTCTGCTGTGTACTGTAAACCTTAACGCAGCCGGTCCATTAGCTTCAGTTCACCCAGTCTGAACAGTTGGCGGATGTGTGGCGGCTTCTTCTCTCCTTTAGCTGGAGCCACAGGCCCCATCAGCTGCTGGGGGTCTCTCGCTCCAGGCGGGTCACCTCCCAGCGTCCGTCTTCCCTTTTCTCCGCCTCCCGGCTCCGCCTGCCCGTGGGGGCGCCGCCCCACCCCCCCACAGTACGGGGAGCTGGGCCACGAATGGCGAGGCGGGACCCCCCTCCCTTGCCCCTCCCCCTCCAGCCTGCCAGCCGGTGTGACACGCGGGGTCTCCACCGCTCCACGCGCACGTGGACAGGGAGGGGAGGACGCCGAAAGAGCGGTGAGAGCGGGAGGAGGGGGGTGGAGGCTGGGCGTGGCGGGGGGAGGAGCGTGCGGGACGGGGTGTAGGTGCTCCCTGTCACACCATGAACTCGTTGCTGCCGTACAGTACCAGCTGCTGGGGGGAGCCGAAGTCGGGCTCCCTCTTGCGGCCGCTGGCTTCGGGGGGGTCGCGCGGCCTCTGGGGGGAGCTCTTGTTGGTCTTCAGCTTCTGCCTGCCCTTCTCAGGGTTAAAGGTCCCGCGGCTGCTGTACTGGGGCCTGTCCTCGGCCTCCGGCTCGGGCCCGTCCAGGCTGTCGCTGAGCGGGCTGGATCGGTACGGGCCCGCGGACGGAGACTTGGACCGGAAGCGGAAGCGGCGGGCGGAGGCGCCGGAGTGCTGCAGGTAGGAGGAGGAGACGGAGGACACGGTGGAGGCGGAGTCCACCGAGTCCAGGGAGTCAGGCTGCCTCCTCAGGGTCCTCCTGCTCTTCCCCTCAGACTTCTTGGGCCGGGCGGCAGCCTGAGCCGGCGCTCTCTCTGAAACAGAGTCACTGAGCGGTCAGAAAACACACACAGACACACACACATACACACACGCATACACACACACACGCATACACACACACGCACACTCACACTCACACACACACACGCACATACACACACAACACACACCCTCCCACTCGCACTCGCACTCGCACACGCACACGCACAACACACACATACACACATGCATACACACACACACATACACATACACACACAGACACATAAGCACACATACACGCATACACGCACACACAGACGCACACAGACATGCCCTCACATACACACACACACTCACCAGAGAAGTCGGAGGTGGCTCCTTCAGAGTCCACGTTGAGGTTCTCGGAGCTGTCCGCTGTGCCGATGGACGCCTCAGACTCCAGGGTCTCATCATCAGAGGCCCGGGGCTCCAGAGTCAGAATCTCAAAGGTCAGCTCCTCCCTGGAGACAAAGAACCCAGAGTCACAAACAGACCCAACAGAGTCACACACAGCCCCGCTGAGTCACACACAGACCCAACAGAGTACCACACAGACCCACAGAGTCACACACAGCCCCGCTGAGTCACACACAGACCCAACAGAGTCACACACAGCCCCGCTGAGTCACACACAGACCCAACAGAGTCACACACAGACCAGCAGAGTCACACACAGACCCAACAGGAGTCACACACAGACCTAACAGAGTCACACACAGACCCAACAGGAGTCACACACAGACCTAACAGAGTCACACACAGACCCAACAGGAGTCACACACAGACCCAACAGGAGTCACACACAGACCTAACAGGAGTCATAAACAGACCTAACAGAGTCACACACAGACTCAACAGGAGTCACACACAGACCCAACAGAGTCACACACAGACCACGGAGTCACACACAGACCTAACAGAGTCACACACAGACCCACGGAGTCATAAACAGACCTAACAGAGTCACACACAGACTCAACAGGAGTCACACACAGACCCAACAGAGTCACACACAGACCCAAAAGGAGTCACACACAGACCTAACAGAGTCACACACAGCCCCGCTGACTCACACACAGACCCAACAGAGTCACACAGCCCCGCTGACTCACACACAGACCCAACAGTCACACACAGACCCGCTGACTCACACACAGACCCAACAGGAGTCATAAACAGACCTAACAGAGTCACACACAGCCCCGCTGACTCACACACAGACCTAACAGAGTCACACACAGCCCCGCTGACTCACACACAGACCCAACAGTCACACACAGACCCGCTGACTCACACACAGACCCAACAGGAGTCACACACAGACCCAACAGGAGTCACACACAGACCCAACAGGAGTCACACACAGACCCAACAGGAGTCACACACAGACCTAACAGAGTCACACACAGCCCCGCTGAGTCACACAAAGACCCAACAGGAGTCACACACAGAAGCGGTGGCACTCACTTCTCCTTCTGCAGGCTCTCGATCTGCTCGGTCAGCACCCTCTCCTCCTGCTGCATGGCCACCTGCTGCTGCTCCGACAGCTCGGGGTCCCCGCCCACCTCCTCACCCGCGCTCTCCTCCACCACGTCTGTCACCGAGGGCAACCGCGGGCTGATGGGGGGCGAGGGCGTGTGGTAGCTGGTCCTGCGCAATCGCCCCTTACCCTGCCGCACGCACACACACACACACACACAGACACAGTTTTATGTTTATATGCTTGTTCTGTACAGATGTATTTGTGATCTAGTAAACCAGAATACAGGTGTCATAATGTGCAGCACAGGGATGCTCAACAGGCAGTGTGTTCAGTATCTACTTCATGTTCTGAGACTCCTTTTTTCCTATCACATAGTTCATGAGTCCTGAGACATACCATGCCTCACACCGACCCTGCCCTGACCTCGTATTAACTACGATGCTGAATGCCTCAACGAAGTGACACTGAACACCTGGCCGTATGAGGACCCTGCAGGAACGATGCAAATCACACAGAACATTTTAATTTGACCAGTCAGGCATGAAATCATAAAGATGAAATGTAACAGTCCAACAAAGCAAGCCTCTAAGTAACAGAGCTTATTGCAACTCTGGGCAAGCCCAGGGAAATTCAACATACTTCTGAACTGAATCATCACGGATTTTAATGAGATTTGGCATGCATATTTGGTCTTATAAAAAACACTTGGAACCGAAGTTAGTCATAGAGAAATGCTTATTGTATCATTTTAAAGGTTTTCTCCAGCTGCCCCATGTATTACTGTATGTTCACCCCAAAAGGTAACAGAGTTATGAGTGAATTATTTGCAAAAAACCCTATAATTCTAAATGTATCAAATTTTCACCAAATTTAGGCTATAATGTCATCAACACCTCCAGAAATTCTGGTTTTGGGTTCTTGAGTCATTGCCGAGATATTGCTACTTATCTGGAGAGGTATCGGGAGTGGAGGTGAACATACTATGTACGTAAAAGATAGAGCTGGAAAAGGCCTTTAAAATTATATAATAACTATTGACCTATGACCTATAATAATGTAGCTGTTACATTACTATAGATGTTAAGTCATGGAGTCACACCAATTTGCTCAAACTTTGTTAATCTCCCTTAAGAAGGATCAGAGTGTAATTTCAGTTGCAGAGGTGTCTTATAAGACTAAATATGCATGCCAAATCTCATTAAAATTTGTGACGATGCTGTCCAAAAGTGTGTTGAAGTGACCCAGGCTTACCCCTTCACACAAAAGACCAAAGACTGCCACAGAAAAGGTCACGGGCTGTAATGACAGGGCCACAGTCTTCTGTTCTTCATGAGGGTTAGGGATATTCATTTGGCCAATGGGGAATCATTTTAAGTTGCAGTGTGTAGTTTTTTTTTCAGCTGATTGACAGGATGGGGTGTGGAGTTTTCACAGGTTGAGGCCCCCACACATGCTTCCCACATCACCCTCATGCAGTCCCATCACTACAGGAAACCAGCGACAGGGCTTCACATGTATTACCTTCTTAGCGGCACTGGGCTGCATGTTTTAGAACAGAAAAGCAAAGAAATGAAATAAAATAGCAAACATTAGTGGGGTTAGATGGAGGTGAGCCCCTAATCTCAACCACACTGTGGAGTTTGGATGGAAGGAGACCAGACTTGCAGCATGGAGACACGTTACCCACACACTGAGAACATGCTGGGTTACCCCAGTGACATGGTGCCCACAATGATCTGACAACAAATTGACAATTTTTCTCCTAGCTAGTCCACTCTACTGGAAAACTACTGGTGGAAAGAGAAACCCTGCATCGCATTAACAAAATTAGTAACCGAGCAACAAGGGGCTGTACTAATGAGTAAATATTTCTGAGGCATTACCAGAAGGTTGCAGGTAAGGCCCAGCTGTGGCCTCCCTGGGTGAGGTGTGTGCCTCAGACAGTACCCTGCTTGATAAAAGTGCACAGCCCTGGATCCAGGGTGTCACCCATCAGAATGATTTTGCCATTAGGAACAGCAAAAAAGCTGATGTCATTAGACAACCATATGACAATTATGCAGACCAAAGATGTCTAAATCAGGTATACCGATTATGACTACTACCTATACAGAGAGACGAGTTTCACAATGACAGAGGAGCTACTCTGAGAGATTACAGTACAGAAGAGAGAGCTGGACACTGATGAAGTGTATCTAACTGCAGCGCGGCTCAGATGCTGCTGTTGCAGTAGCACAGGCTTGCGACTGGATTATAGCTGAGTCACCGTGTGCAGGCTGGCTGAACACGCTCAGGATTCTACTGATATTCATTCATCATTAGCACACATGTTATTGTGATGCTAAACCCTGTGCTTATGCGCTCAGGGGCTCTCTGTAAGGGCTGCTCAAGGCTGCAGGCCAGCGCGGGCCGCGGGTCACACCCCTGCACAGAGGGGCGGGCCCAAAGCAGCGGACAGACTGCAGGGGTGGGACAAGAGAGGGCGCGGCTCGGCGAGGGCGGAGTGAAGATGGAGGAGACACATGAATCCACACGGACGGGACGGGACGGGACAGGACGGGACAGGACGGGGCGAGGCGGCGGACGTGGGGGCGTGATGGGTGACGGCGTCACAGGAAGGATGGGCGGGGCACGTGGAGTATACGTACCGGGATGGCACTGCGGGTTATGCTCATAAATCTAACAGCGATTAGTACGGGTTTCTGGATTAGGAGAGCAATGGGGGGGTGGGGGAGGGGGTGGGGAGAGGAGAGAACAGGCTTAGTGTAGAGCAGCAGTTACTGGAAATCGAAAGAATGGAAGAGAGCAACAGTCGAGGGATCCTCAAGTCTGTCTTGCACACAGAGCAAACAGGGGAAGGGACAAGTCCTCACTCCTTTCCTCACTCCTTCCCAATGCGGTCTGAAGCTGGACATCTCCTCCACTGATACTTGTGAGGTCCACAAATATCCTCAGTGTCTTTGCAGAATACACACTGAATTTTCTCCCTTTAGCACACATCCTATACTGTGAACTGCTCTAAAGGGAAGCTACACACACACACACACACACACACACATATATATAATATACTGGTAACTGCATGTCTTCCACCCAACATTCAAACACCAGGTAACCACTGGTATAAAAATAGTTTGGAGGAAGTGAAGAAAGGACGTTGTCCCTGTCGGCCTGCTCGGCGATATCTTAGCACAGGGAGAGTGTGGTGTGCAGGTCACTGAGAGGGGGTGATGGGGTGGGGCAGGCAGTGGGATGCAGGGGCGTTAGAGGCAATTAGCAGGGAGGAGTTACGGGTTAAATCCACTACTGCCACAAGTAAAGGAAATTACAGTTAGAGAACTGGGCACCCCAAAATGAAGAGCAAATAGTCAGGAATAACTTAGCACAGAGAATTCTGTTTCCTGGACACCTCTGTTCTGCACTGACAGAACAGCAAGCTGACATCCCCAGAGCTTCCTACACAAACTATACTTTTCAATAATTTACATAAATATATGCATGAGCTACATACATACCTACAAACATATGTACATTACCCTGGATGAGGAAATCTGCTTAGTAATTGACAACAATTTCAGTCCAATCAAGATGAAAGAGTGAAACAGTGAGATACAGATCTAAAGCACCTGGGCCCTCTACAGTGGCAGCTGCTTAAACGACACTCTGCTGATAGCCTGACAGGGTCATAAATGCGGGGCTCAAGCTGCGGGCTGTTCGCAGATCTGAGCGCGCTCAGTGTGCGGCACTTCAGCACTCCCCCATCCAGACAGCCTTACCATGGACCTGCGGATGAGCGTCAGCCTGCTCTTGGCTTTGTTCTCCGCAAACTCCAAGCTGTTGATGTCCTTCAGCCTGGCCTTGTATTTATTCATCTGCTCGCCGATGATCAGCTCCACACACCTGGAAGGGGAGGAATGGGGGGGGGAGAGAGAAAGAGTGAGAGAGGGAGGAATGGCGTGAGAGAAAGGGAGAAATGGAGGGAGAGAGCAAGAGTGAGAGAGAGAAAGGGAGAGAGAGTGTGTCGGTGGTCAGTTGTAATATTAAACAATCTTGGTAGTCGGTTATAAACTGTTGGTCAGTTGTATTCTAATGCACTAACAGTGCTGTAATCTAATGCACTAACAGTGCTGGTCAGGGCTAATGTTAAAGAGTTCCAGAGCAGGAGGAGGGCTCCCAGTTCAGCCAGTCGGCAGCGCAGTGCTCTCTTACGCGGTGGTCTTGCCGATGTCCTGCACGCTCTGCAGGGGGTCGATGGTGTCAGGGCAGCGCAGGATGCAGGGGGCAAAGACGATGGCCAGGGCGTTGGCTGACATGCGGTTTGTCTCCTCCTGCAGGGCGATCCTGAAAAGCACCATGGGAAACAGTCAGTGCCACACACACAGCCATAAAGACACACAGAGCACACAGCTGTACAGACAGAGAGAGCACACAACCGTACAGACACAGAGAGCACACAACCGTACACACACAGAGCACACAGCCATACAGACACAGAGAGCACACAACCGTGCACACACACACAACACACAGCCATACAGATCCCTGCTAATGAAAAGGCCTCTCCCTGACCCTCACCTGACCAGGTGGAAGACCAGCCGCTCCAGGGTGCAGAGGTGTGTTCTGCTGAGCTGGTCAATCACAGAGTACACCCCTCGAATCACCTCCTTCTTGTCCTGCAAGCCTGGAGACGCAGCATCACACAATCAGGCGCGTGCTAGCCACTGCTGCTGCTGGGTAAACTACACAAGCTGCTACATGCATTCACTGGCATGTACACCAGAGGAGACTTACCCATAGCACGAAGGAACTCCTCATACAGCTCAAACGTCATGAGCGGATTCGGCAAATCCCGCAACCACTGCTTAAAAACACTGGCAATGACGTGGATGTTGTAGTCATCCAGGTTCATGCTGTTCACGTCTGAAGAAAGAGAGGACCAGCAAAGAGACATCAGGCAAAGTATTACCAAAACCACACACCTCAAGCTACAAGACCATTTCAGATGACAATCCTGTCACTACTATGTAAACCAATGATGCTCAGCATACCTGTGTCCAACCCCTGCTTCAGCTCCTTGATCTTATTGGTGGAGCCGGATTTCCTGTAAATGCCTTCCGTGTACAGGCCGTGCATCTCTATGTAGTTAATGAGCTTCTCAACCACCAGGGGCACCGCCCTCTCATCGTTGGTCAGACGGGACACCTCCACCCCAAACTGTCTGGAGGAGAGCTCAGGGTCGTACTGCTCCACAGAAGACGCCAGGACACAGGGAAGACAGACAGACAGACAGACACCGGTTTAGAATCCTTGCCTCCATGCGGGACACTAGAAGCTAATCAATGTAAAGTCACAGTGACTAAATCAATGAATCAAAACATTATTTTCAGCAGACACACATTGAGTGACTGAGAATGAGTTGTTCCTAGTAGAGGCCAAAAGACAAGTACTAACCAAAATAAATGAAACGTGTAATCTTTCTTTTGATTCTGCTTTGCTTGTTTTGGGTGAGGGGCCTTACCTTCTTACTGCACTTGGTGGTCATCTTCAAGCAGCACTTCCTGTGGCAGGCATACCGGCACACTAGAGAGAGGACAGAGATGGTCAAGGCTTGTTGTACACACACCTCCACCACATGTCCCAACCACCTGCCCTTCAAGAATGCTTCAGCTGTCCCTTCCCTGTCGGTGGACTCATGGGAGTGAGGGAGGAAAAGTGTCCCAAAGCATCACAGGATACCCAAACACAGCTACAGACTGAGGGGTAAACAATTCAGCTGAGTGGAGCCATTAGAGCCATTCGAGGCACAGAAGACACAGACTCACGCTTGCAGACACAGGCCTTGTCCATCATCCAGATGAGGGAGGAGCAGAACTCGCAGTAGGTGGGAATGCTGTACTGCGTGGACTTGAAGATGTGGCCATTGTGCTCCTCCACCTGCAGGGGGCGAGAAAAAGATGCTCAGCTTCACCGAGTCAACAGCCCAGAGGGCTGATATCTCCCCTGAATCAGCACAGATGCTCTCTGTATGGGTCAGTGGGAGTGTCTCTCTCCAAATAAGGCAGCTACTGCCTTCACAACCACCTACCACTATTTAAAGGAGCAATTCACCCACAAATGAGATGAAAGTATGTTTCCACTTACCCAGAGGACTATCTATCCATACAGACAGTTTTGATAAGTTTTCTAGAAGCAGTTCACCTTGATACAATAGACCTCAGTACGCCAAAGCATTGCGTCAAGGTTAACGGCATCTAGAAAACTCATGAAAACACATCTCGATGGACAGACAGTATCTGGGTCAGTGGAAACATACTTCAGTTTCATTTTTGCCCCGTTAATATCTCCATTTGTACGGTCTACCTCCAAGGCAACCACTGCACACACCTCATAACTTCTGCATTTGGTGGGCTTCAAGATAACATCACATGCACCAACAGAGACTCACGATCTGATGAACATTGTAGAGTGCTTCAGTTCAAAATGAATGTTAAGAGACAACACCCAGAGAAAGCCAGGTAGGGGCGTAGTCATACTCACAATATCAGAGTCCTTTTTCCTTCTCTTCTTGCGGTCGGGTTTGGGTGCCTGTGGGAGGAGGGAAGGACAGACGGACGCAGTGAGTGAGGTTGTCTTCACCCTTGGAAAGGCGGAGTCCAGGGTATAAGCCCCGTGGGTAGGGGGGAATGGGGGTGGGGGGTTAGAAAGAGCGGGCTCTCACCCTGCTGAGCGAGCTGTCCAGCGGCTTGTACTCGGTCATGAACTCGTCCAGGAAGACCTTGAAGGTGTTGACCCACACCTTTACGGGCGACTCGCTCCAGTCCCGCTGCTCCAGCCGCATGTTCTTCTCCAGGATTTGCTCGAACAGCGCGTACAGGTCCTTGTAGCGGATGCTCTTTCCGTCGTCCATCTGCCCAGGAGACCCATGGGAAAAGGAGCGCCACTGACTCAGCACAGAGCTACTCACGGACCACTAGAGGGTGTGCAACCCGGCCAATTCCCTCATCCACCCACTATTGCACTGAAAGCTATGTTGTACTATGTTTCTATTGGTTACGACACCTGCCCTGCTTGTTGCCTCCACATTCATGTCGGCACTTCTGACTGTTAGTCTCTGAATGTGTAAATGGCAGCCCAGAAAACAACAGCCATTCTGCCCCTGGGATACTCACGGCCAGAGCAGTAGAGTAGGAGTTGAAAATGTTCAACCGGAACTCCTTAAGCGCCTTCTTAAACACCACGTCCACCAAGGTGTCCTTCTTACTGTCCTCAGTATCCAGGTCATTCATCTACAGGACAAAAACACAACCAGGATTCGTGTTACGTCAAACCCCAAGTCTGCTACCGAGACATCATAGAGAGGGCTCAGGAAAGAAGGGGCATCACTCATACAGGGAGCAGGCTTAAGTGTGGATTAGCCCTCCTCTCCCATCCCGCAGAGACTGAGACCTGCGCTACCTTCTTCATGAGGAACTCGTTCATGCTCTTGTAGTCGGCGGCGCTGGTGAGGATCTGCAGCGAGTCGTTCTGCCACTGCGCCGGCTCCAGGGCCACACTGCTGATCTTCACGCTCCGCCGCCGCTTCACCCGCGGAGACGGCTCCTTGTTCTCCTTGAACTCCTTCCCCCTCTCCGTGGCCAGGTCCGGGCTGCGGGGGGGCGACATGTGCTCCTGTCCTGCTGGGAGAGGGGCTGTGGTCAGCACAGGGTCACTTTCTCACACGCAGCCTCATCTACCTACTTACTAACTAACTTACAAAACTACTGACTAACTTACTCACACATCTACTCACTCAGTCACCCACACATCTACTCACACACCCACACATTACTCACTCTCTTGCTCGTTCGCTCACTTAGTATCTCTCAGTTCTCTCGCTCACTCAGTATTACCAATGCACAGGCCCTAACAGCACAAGCTGAGATGAGCTCTCTCTGTACAGTGTCCCTCACACACACAGGCACTGTGGCAGCACAGCTGCGATGAGCTCTCTCTGTACAGTGTCCCTCACACACACAGGCACTGTGGCAGCACAGCTGCGATGCGTCTCTCTGTCAGTGCCTCACAACACGCATGTGCAGCACAGCTGGAGGCTCTCTCTGTACAGTGTCCCTCACACACACGGGCACTGTGGTAGCTCACCCTCTCCGATGCTCATCCCGGTGTCCACCAGATCTCCCTCCACCAGCTCCCCAGCGCAGGCCAGCTTCTCTCTGGAGGCCTTCTTATCGCCCTGCTTCGTCTTTCCCCAAAAGCGCATCTTCCCCCGCACCCTGCCAGAAACACGCACACACACACACATACATTAAGAATCAGCCTAACTTGGTAGTAGCAGTTGAATAGAGTTGCCTGTTTATCACACTCATACTTTTCAGCTGACAAAACAAAGGGTGATACAGTAGAAACACTGCAATGGGAGCAGTAATAAAAATGGACATCTATGGAAATCTACTTCAGTAATCCACACTGAGTGAGACAGTAGCCAGACAGTGAAGAGACGAGCCCTTCCGTCTCCATACCTCCCGTCTGAGTGAGACGTCTTCCTCAGGGAGTCCACCTTGCCCAGGTCTCCGGAGGACATGGCCTTGTGCATCTTCTTCTGGTCTCCCGTGTGCGTGGACGGCTGCAACATCAAGGCACGGCAACACACGTCAAAACAGGCGGAAGCACCGGAACGTTCTCACAGCTGAGCGCACGCGGAGGGGGCCCGCTGAGGGGCCCCGGACGGACGGGGGCCGGGGCTGGGGCCAGCGCCCCAGGGCGGGGTCCGGTGAGGAAGGTCAGCTTAGCCCCATCTCTCAGAGCTCTGCTCAGGGTGAACCTCCTCAACGGGCACAGTGCCTAACCTCAAAAACACCTGCGCTCTGTTCTGCTCACTACTCTGCACATCACCTTCAGCACACTGGAAACGGGATTACACACAAAACATACTGCATCTCTGATGCGCTGTATCACAGTCAGACAGAGTCCTCAAACTCTGAGAAATTCTACCATGAAATGGTACTGTTAAATACAGTTATGACGAATGCTTAGTGTCAGTTTGTCACAAAATAATTCTCCAGTTATTCCTAAACTATCCACTTAACTCTTAACTGTCAAGGAATTAATGTTGAAAGACACACCATCTTTAGGCATTCTCACTTTCTCATGAAAGCACTGCACAATGATGACTATGAACTGTTTAGTTGGCAAGTCTACAAAGGGCACAAGAGGTCTTTTTCAGTGGGAACAGACGCAGGACAATTCTTTGCCTCTAGGTGGCAGCATAGCACAGGATGTGTTCTTAAAGCACCCTTTTCATGCCAATGACATGCTCTTAAGTGAGCGGTACAGATGCACAGGGGACCTGTACTTTCACTCTTCATCTGTACAGTGTAAACGGGGGTCTGTCACTGCCAATCCCATTCACACAAACACACTCAAATTCCACTTCACTGCAAAAAGACTCAGCAAAGAGCAGTGTGCTGAATTCAGTGCTGGTAACACGGGTCTGCCCTCCTGGCAGGCATAGAAGACTACAGACCTGATGGAGGTATACAATTAAGGGCTCAGCTGAATAACTATAAGGGAAGCTCAAACAAACAACAGGCTTGGAAGCTTTGGCATTAATTGTAGCACTGTCAGTAAAATTAAGGCCTCCGAATATAAAGCACTGGATTAAGGGTTATCATGTCTAACTCAGCTTTATTTATACTGGGGGTTATAAATTAACCAACAAAGGGACATACTTACAGAAGCAGATTATGGCACATTTAGTTATAAAAATGAACATTGATTTACATAGTAACACTGAAAAACAGAAAGTGAAAAATGGATGAATGAGGGCGCAGAGGCGAGGCTGGGGTGAGCGTGGCGCTGTGGCTCAGGGGCCCGCTGGGCCCAGGCCGTGCGCAGGCCTGAGGGTGAGGAAAGGAAGGAGATCGAGTGCGCCCCCACAAGGCAGTGACAGGCTACAGCATGCAATGATTGGTGGTTAACCAGGCTGGGACTGAAAGCAGGAGGCTTGCTCTCTCTTTCGCTCTCTCAGGCTTGGTGATGAATGGCAGAAGAAAGGAACGCCATTGTCCGCTCCTCCCCCCCCCTCCCCCCCAAATCCCACCCCCACCCCGTCGGCCTTGCCGAGACGTTCGAAAACTAGCGCAGTGAACAGAGTAACTACAGCAGAGTGTGTTAACGTGGGCTAGTGACTCTCACAGGGGAAACGCTTCTCTGAAACAAGCCTTCCATGTCCTGGTTGTAGGAACTGACGATTTTTATTACCTTCAAACTGAACTGTTTCTAACAATCTAACAATGGAGAACAACTGTATGGTTGCAGAGAAACCTGATTCAGGGAAAATACCTTTAAAAAAAAAAAAAAGAATAAATAAACTTCTGACCCTGCTGCAATAATTTCTGAGACTTTGCAATAACCCTTTCTATACCATCCTCCCCTTCTGTAATCGCTGGTGTGTGGCTGCATTAATAATGCTGAAAGAGAACTGCGCAAGCAAAACAAATTCAGCAAAAGAGTATTCAATCTGACATTCCCAAGACACCAGCAGTAACAGAGAAAGAGATACAGAAAGGGTTTGGCTTTGTCTTCCTGAACAGACCATCACAGTTCTGGCTTTTCTTCAGAAGGCATTCCCCCCATCTACAGTACAGCAGAAAAAAAATGACAAAGGACTTTGGAGTGTTGAAGCGCTTCAAGGTGGTCAGTACTGCGACTCTACCGAGGCTGAGCGGAAGGGTTAGCAGTGGAGAGACCCCGCTCGGTGAGCCTGGCACCCGGAGCAGGCTGGAGGGCCCGGGTGCCGTCTGGCCGTACATTTACCATTTCGGAGTCACTGTGACAAGCCTGTACAGCGCCCCCCTCTGTGTCCTGCTCGGGGTGGGGCAGGCTTGGGGACAGAGGGGGCGTCAGGGGGGTCTCATCGTACTCATGGTCCTCCGACTCCCCCTCCCCCTCGGCGTTTGAACCGCGGGTCAGGAAGTCGGACCGTGTCCGCGCCATGCGGGCTTTCTTTTTATGGCCTGGTCTGGCGACCTGATTAACCAAACGATAACAACACAGTAAAAACCTCCTGCTCCCCGCCCCTCTCCACCTCCCAAAACCCGGAGCGAGTGGAGGACCTGCTGTCCCAGCAAGCACCTCTGATCCAGCACAAACAAGCCTGCACACACATAAAGAGCATATACATACGCATACACATAGACATACACACACAGTACACATACACACACAAATACACACTAAAGCACACACACACACAGACTCGGCGCAACTACGCTCAGAGCAAGAACACACATTCGATCTTTATATTTCCACTCTCGGTTCTGTAGGGACACTGCCACAGCAAAGAAAAAAAAACAACTGATAATACTGGTTAAGTAATTAAAAGGATATTAAATGCGTGAAACACTCTGTTGCGGCCTAAGGGCCCACAGTAGCCATGCTGGCGTCGGCCCGAACTCACACGCATAGCATGTGAGAGAGAGAAGGCTGGCTAATGAAGGCTTAGGATGTGTTCAGCGGTGTTCACTGTGGAGCCAGAGGATGCTTTTGAGCCTGGACCCCTTCGGCCCTTGAAAAAAAGTTGCTGTTTGGGTTTTCACCCTGCCCTGTCACTCACCTCGCGTCCTTTCATTCCTTTTAAGCTTTTGGAGCTGGAGGGTTCATCCTTTTGGATGGCCATTGACCGCTCTTGATTGGCAAAGTCCTTGTCAGACCTGAAACACAGCAGATGGTTGATTAAACGCAACAGGTCTCTGTTAGAGCGCTCTGTGCAAAGACGCGCCAACTCCTGCCGTCCTGATGGGCAAACTCATCAGCTGAAGAACTACGTGGGGACTGTGAGGCTTTGTGAACCCCACAAAAGTGTGGAGCCAATGAGCAACTCCAGTCCAAGGATGGGACTATCCTATGTCCAGTCAGTCACTGGCAGAACACAGTAGGACTCAGCCACTCACTACTACACAAACAAAAACAATACACACGTAAGGACAGAGTTCACCACTTACTTGGAAATGGCGGCCTTGTTGTCCTTGGGTGAGAAGAAGATGTTGGAAGTCCTGTCCGCCATGCTGATGTTGATGGTCTGGGAGGAGGATTTTTTGTGGGCCCTCCCCTTGGCCACTCCCTCTCGGGACTCCAGGGTGAGCTTGGGTGCCCAGCCGTCCTGCAGCGGCCGGCCCTCCCTCCGCTCCGGCTGGAACACGGGGATGGGCCGGTCCCTGGAGCCAGCGGGGCGGGGCTGCGAGGGCAACACGATCTGGACGTCCACGCCGGAGGGAGAGAGCTCCGAGGGGGGGGCGGGTCCGGGCGGCGCCGGGGACACCAGGAGGGAGCTGGGCCGGTCGGCTCTGCGGCCCGCCCCCCGGCTCTGCTGGATCCTCTGCAGCGCCTCCCCCCTCTGCTTCTCCAGCAGCTCCCTCTCGTACTGCGCCAGACACTTCCGCTGCGTCTCCAGCACCTCCGTCTGCCGGCGGATCTCCTCCATCATCTCCCGCTCCCTCTGCCGCTGCTGCTGCTTGTGCCGCTCCTCCTTCTCCTCGTTCATGCGCTCCAGCCGCTCCAGCACGTCGCGGGCCGCCGCGGGGGAGGCCGGCTCGCTGGTCTGGGCCGCGCTGTCGCGCAGCTCCGGGGGCGGGGCCTGGTCCTGGGCCTGGTCCTGGTCCTGGTCCTGGGCCTCGTCCAGGGGCGTGTCCTTCTGCATGCTGATGACCACCACCACGGGCCGGCGGGACGACTTGGCAGCGCCCTCGGACCGCGAGGCCGCGTCGGCGGGCAGACGGGGGGCAGCCCCGCCCTCGTGGGCAGGGACGTAGAAGGTGGGCAGGTTGTTCTCGATTTTGGGGAGCGGGGCCAGGCTGGGCGGTTTGGTCCTGGGGCTGCCGGGGAGCTCCATGGGTTCTGGAGGTTCTGTCGGCGACGTTGGGCTGGACGGTAAGGCGTCGGGCGCGGCGGACGGAGAGTCTGGCCCCGCCCCCTCAGCCGCAGGGGCGACAGGCTTGGTTTTGGGGTAGTCCTCCGCGCCCAGCAGCTCAAAGCTCCCCCTGGAGCTCTCGCTGTCGGGGGTCCCCTGAGGGGAGTGGGCGCTCTCCGTGATCAGCTCGGCGGACCACCGCCGGTCCTCGGAGGGCGAGCCCCCGCCCGTGGACCTCACCTTCAGGAGCTCCAGGCTGAACTGGGCCTGCTCCAGCTCCCTCATCCTGCGGCTCTCCCGCTTCGCCCTCGTCTTCTGGTTGGGGTCGTCCGCCGCCCTGGGCCTCGCCGTGGACGATTCCGACAGCGAGGCCCTGCCCCGGCTGTCCCCGGCCCCCTCCCCTTCGGCCGGGGAGTCCTCGAGGGCCGCCTCCTCCGCCCCCTGCAGGGACCCCAGCCTCCGCAGGCTGCGCTCCCGCTCCTCGTACGAGCGGTCCTCCCACGTTCCAATGTCCATTCCCATGATCCTCGGCTGCTCCTCCTCCGGCGTGGGGCCGGCCTGTCCGTTCTGCAGCCGCACCTCCTCTTGCTTCTCCTCTTTCAGGGCCCTGAACCTGAGAAACAGGAAGTGTCACCAAACACCACAAACAAGCCGGGGATTACACGCAGAACTTGCGTCATATTATTTATAACCTCACTAGCACAGCGCCAAGGGGGAAGGGCGAGTCCATTACAGCCACAGCACTCGCCCACAGCCGCTAATCCTGGGGATCAGGCTTTCCACAGACTGTTTACACTGTGAGCGCGAACAAAACACCTAACAGGCATCCCAGCAACAGCTTCGGGAGCGATGCGATGACGAGGCTACGGTTAGCGTGCTAGGGCTGCCAGGTCCCCTCCGAGCAGGGGAGATGAGCCAGCAGAGCGCGGCGCAGGCGCAGTGCGCTACCTCTGTCGCGCCAGGTAGCCTCTGCCAGCGGCCTGCAGGAGCAGCACCGCGTCCCGCAGCCGGTGGTAGCGGCCCCTCTGGCGGTGTCCCCGCCAGGCCGCCTGGACAGTGCGCGCCGCCCGGGCCCGCCGGCAGCTGAGGAGCCTCCAGCCGCTCTGGATGACCCGCGCGGCCTCCGTCCGCTGCAGGAGGCGCTGTCGCTCCCGGTAACCCCGCCAGGCCGCCTGCAGGCACAGCGCCGCCGCCTCCTGCAGGGCGGGGTCAGGCTCCGCCTCCTCCTCCGCCTCCTTATCCCTGTAGCTCCGCCACCATCGCTGTGGAAAAAGCACAGAGATCCCCGTCATCTTACCCGAGGAAAGGGATATGATTTCCTACGGATGAGGCTTCAAGAAGGAACAAACTCGCAGATGTGTGTGGAACAAAGCACGTGAACTTTGTAACGCCAGGCTATATGATACACATCTATTGACTGATACCCTCAACGGACTAGCAGAAGATTTATTTGGATTAGAAAAGTAACCTCAAACCTCAGACCTGTGCAGTGCACCTAGAAATATTTCTGTTATTTCTCAGAATTAAGTTTAAATACTATCATTATTATCACAAGTGTAACTGAATGACCTTTTTTCGAATCATTACAGATGTGTCTTTCTTAACGAGACGTGACGAGGTAAATTAGTCATAACAGGTACCGCAGAAAAGCCCTTCTGACCTGACGCTGACTTGGTTTATGTACTCTACAGTGAGACGCTGAGAAATGATTCCAGCTGACCGTCATGACACTCTGGTCTGTTTATTTCTCTTCAGGGACGGGCAGCCTTCAAAGGCATAAGTAACACAGTAACGCCGAAAACATTTTCTAATCACTTTCATCCTGCCAAGCCTATCACAACAGCAGCGCTTGATGGTTTATGTAACCCTTCTTTTCCAATTACTGTCATACACATTATTTACGTTTAGTGTGTCCCCAGCGCTCCGCTTCCAGGCTCGAAGGTTTTTTATTTATTTTCCTTCAATCAGGCGAAGCCCGTGACACCAGAGGCGTCTCTTTCCGAGAGCCAATTATCAGTTCCAGGAACAACACGGCTCCCGAAAATCCCGCTCGGGACGGAGGGGGAATAATCTGAAGGTACGGAAGCGTCCGGAGACTCGATTCGCAGCCGACTCCCCCTCAGAGGTCGCGACCTCTCTCTCCGCTCGTGTCTCACTTCCCACCCCATCCCCTAGCCTCCCAGCTGCCAGATTAGTCACAATAAACGAAAGCAAAAATCATTTTTTAAAAAGGTGGAGAGCGCAGCAAAAGCACGCCCGTCGTCAGGGGATTTCGGCAGAAAACTGGCAACACCCGCCGCTGTGCTTTATGTCACAATCCCACATCAGACAAAGAGCGACCTCGTCCCAGACAGTACGTCAGAACAGCAGAGAGGAAAGACCGGGTTAAGTCTGACTGGCCGCAATTTACAATGGGCCCGGTCCAGGCACTGCACAGAACCAATGCAGTGAACAGACTGGATGATGCAGAAATGAGACAGCAAACACGCGACGCCCACAGTGAGGTGGGACAGCACACTGACAGCTGCCGACCGGCCAACGAATCAGGGAGGCTGGTCAATGTGTGCCAGGACGTGGGAGCGAACGCCCGGTGCCCACGCCGCACAGAAAGCTGCCCGTCGCTGGACGGTCCGGCCGGACGCGGTGCCACCCTCAGGACGCGGCGCGGTGCGGACTGTCGGCCGCTGACTCACCTGGATGGCGCAGGCCGCCAGCCGCATGCTGACGAAGTGCCTCCTCTCCAGAAGGGCCCGGAAGCGGCGCTGCAGCCGGACGATCCGCCGAAGCACCTCCTGGTGGAGCAGGTCCTGCAGCCGCTGCCGCTCCATCTCCCGCAGGAACACCTGGGAGGGGGCGGGGACAGGGCAGGGGGCGTGTCAGACACACACCGGGCACGCCCACTCTTAATAACCCCAGGAATGTCTGGCGTGGGGGGGGCTAATGACAGAGCGGGCCGCAGCCCTGGGGGGGAAACTGTGACATCCTAATGGAATGGCGCTGGACTCTATCGGTGCATTGTGTGTGTGATTACCACCTCTGTTTTGCCCACACCTTCTGATGGCTCCTGGCCTCTAAATGGGGGGTTGTGGGCGACGTAGTTCCCCGCAGTAGTGTAAAACGTCTGGGTCTATTTTTGGCTGGGACCAACATGTCGGCCAGGAGGGGCTATTAGGTGCAGCAGTAGTGGCAGGATATACAGACTAAGGCTCACCAAGTGCACACCATTAGATTATAATATGCATTTCCTTAGCAGAGGCTCTAATCCAGGGTGGTTTAGGTACTTATTGAATATGTTTTGCATACTTTCAGCTGGTTACTCACCGCAGAAATTCAGGCAAAGTGAATTTCCCCACCAGGAAATCATATCTACACATGAGCCCAACAGCTACTCCAGCCACACTGGTCAGGTAACGCGCACGCACACGTCACCACGACAAACGAAGGCCGAGGGCACGAGCCTGTCCCGGCGAAAGAGAGCGCACTTACCATGGTTTTACCCACTTGGAACCCATCGGGCGCCAGGTCCACCTGGGACAGGTACCCCTGCAGGCCCTCCTGGGTGGCGCCCGTGCCGACGGGCAGCAGCACACGGAAGTGACGGACGAAATCCTGAGAGGTGGAGAGATGGAGAAAATTTAAAACGCGCTCGACCATGAACCTTCGCACACCCGGGGGAGCACTCACCAAGGCCACAGGCCTCAGTGCAGCGGGTTTGTTTCTGTTTGCACTGAACGCTAGCCACTGCGCTGTGTGTGGCTCACAAAACTCACACAGGGCATGTGCGAGGGGCCTGATGTCACTGAACACACAGGCTAACCGCTGACACGCCACTTCTGTTAACTCAAATCAACCAGTGGTGTTTGGGAGACTGGGGTTAAAAATCAGCCCCAGTGGTGTTTGGGAGACTGAGAAGGGGGAGGGGTTAAAAATCAGCCCCAGCATTCACCAGCAGCAGGGGTACTTTGGAAACCGCTGCTGCATCAGTATGTGATTATTATATTTGGGGAGGGGGGTGGGGGTCATTAAGTACAATAGAGCACCTCTGTTCTGGGAGCTAGACGTCTCAGTGTTCTGAGGTGAGCACACTGCTCAGACATTCGTAACAGGCAATATGTTTGGGGGGAACTCCAAGGAACGAGGCTGTGGAATTAGCCCTCCCACTCAGGTCAGTTAATGAAAGTGACACAGAGCAGGAGAGCGAGGGGGAATTCAGCGCGGTACAGCTGAAAGATCTGCTCTCCGCTCCCAGCACATCACAAAGGGCCCTGCCAGACACAGAGGAGGCAACGGACCAGGCGGGCCAGTGGGGGCTGAGGTATATGCGCTTATGTGGCTCTGTGAGTATCCCCTTGTTGTCAGTAGACCCCACTGTGAGTATAATCTTGTTGCCTGTAGACCTCTATGTGAACATCCTCTTGTTGCCTAAAGAGGTCTCTGTGAGTATCCTCTTGTAGTCAGTAGACCCCTCCGTGAGTATCCTCTTGTAGTCAGTAGACCCCTACGTGAGTATCATCTTGTAGTCAGTAGACCCCTCCGTGAGTATACTCTTGTAGTCAGTAGACCCCTCCGTGAGTATACTCTTGTAGTCAGTAGACCCCTCCGTGAGTATACTCTTGTAGTCAGTAGACCCCTCCGTGAGTATACTCTTGTTGTCAGTAGACCCCTCCGTGAGTATACTCTTGTTGTCAGTAGACCCCTCTGATTTTGCTGTTCTCTCACCTGATGGGTGTATTTGATGCTGTATCCTGATTGTCGGATGCGCACAGTCTCCAGCATGCCTGTGTAACGTAGCTGCCTCAGAACCAGGCCGTCATGGAAACGCAGGGGGAGCTGTGGGGAAGGGCGGAAATACCACTAAGCAACAACAAGGAGCACAGGAAAAATCAACCAATCAGCTTAAAGCTAAAGACCAAAAGTGCTGTTCTGGAGACTGCACAACTATTATGCTTTAAAGGCTAATTCAGGGGGGACCACTCCTCAAAACCTGCAACTTTTCACACTACAATGCAAGTGTTGAAAGAAGCATTCACACATGAAGAAGCAATAATTGGGGTTTAATGTTCAAACTGAGTATCTTACTGCCAGCACTGAAGAAAAGCAGATTTCTGTCAGTATTTGGTGTACACTTTCATGTGTTACAGGCTGTTCACAAACATACATACCTTCTCTGCATTGGAGCGGATACATTTCACAAAGTAGGGCTCGGACTGGCCAAGTGTCTCCATTAGCTTATTCAGAGATGCCTACCCACACACGCACGCGCGCACACACACACACACACACACACACAGTGAGAAAGAGAGAGAATAAATCAAACAAATGTACAGTAGGTGTTCCATGAAAACACCCACACACAAAATACACAAGCTTTAAAAAAGAAAAAAGGACCAGACCTGATAAAATACAAACACTTCCTGAAAAACTGTTTTGTTGGTGACGCTCAGTGTTTTACTGCCGGAAGAGGGGGGAGGAGGGGCAGGATAAGGATAACTGTTTGTAGGAATGCGAGGGTTTTGTGTTTTAATGACTTCTCATCATTGGCTGCAGTCGATTCCCTAGTCTCACAGGGTGGGTGAGAGCTTTGGGGGAGTGTTCGAGACACCTCCTGAGGATGGCGCTATAGAGTGCGAGTTTGAGAGAGCACTCCACTTGGAGCTGATCTGTGCTCTTAAGAAAGCTGGAGGGAGAGGGGAGTGGAGGGTTGGGGAGGGAAGGGGGAGGATGTTCTGCTATTCTGGTGGTCAGGAATTCACTTTCCCCACTTGGCGGATTACAGCAATCAGACACACAACAGGATGCGGGGTGGTGACTTCATGCGGTGAGGTCACCGACACATTAGTGCAGGGATGTGTGCCAGGGCTCCAGGGTGGGCACTTCACCGGCTGTTTACAGCACTTTCCCCACCTCTCCAAGGCCCGGGACCCTAACACAGACCATTACAAAGGCACCCTCCATTTTGTCACTTTCGAAAAATGTGCACGAAATAAAAAAAACAAGTCATTAGTAAGTAAATAAATAAAACTCAGAGCATATGATAGTATTATACATTATTTATGTGCGGCCATCTTGAGTTCTAGCTCTAGCTTGGTTATTACAAGAAAACTGGAACTGTAATATCACTGAACCGTTTGTCCGAGAGAATGTGGGGTGGGAGCGTCATGCCACATTTGAGATCATTACACACTCACTAGCCTTATGCCTTAGCAAAAGGCTCAGCAGCCGCTCAGTCTAGTAATCTGTTCCCTTGGGAACGCTGTGTGTATCTGCGAAAATGAATAAAGGGGTGGAAAATATGCCACGTCATCAGTGAGTTCAACACTGATACAGTCATGTAAACCACCTGCTACTAATTGAATCATTTCTGCTTAAAGTCCTCAAATGTCCGCCAACTTCTGAACTGTCAGCATGAAATTCTAATTTAAAAAAATTTAAAGAATAAAAAAAGTAAATAAGCGTGGTGTAGGTAGGTAAATAAATAACCCAGATTTAATAGAGAAATTGAAGTGATAAATCTGAGTTTAGTGAGTAAGAAAAATGACTTGTGAAACACGGAGCTCTAAAAAATGGCAGACATGACCACATGAATGGTGTTTAGGGTGTGACCGAAACACACAGACTGGTCTGACCTCCAACAACAATACAAGTGAAGGGCTGGGCCAGGGTTCTGCCAGGAGGGTGTGAACACACGCCCAGGTCATGACTGGGCCGTCCTCTCAGAGGCAGGGGAAATGACATCACTCTCAGCTGCTTGTGTGAGCACCTGCGTGTGCGTGTGTGAGTGTGTGAGCACACGTGTGTTAATACATAAGGAGCTGATCAGGGGAAGGTCATATGCATGTGACTAGGTGTGCATATTCTTGTGTGCATGTGTGTGCGACCTTCTGCAACTGAGTATGCACATAATTATGGTTAAGTATTACTGCGTTTATGTGTGTGATGTGTGTGTGTGTGTGCGCATACGTGTGTGTGTGTGTGTGTGCGCACGTACGTGTGTGTGTGTGTGTGCGTGTGCGCGCATACGTGTGTGTGTGTGTGTATATGTGTGTGTGTTCACCTGGAACTGAGCGCTGATGCTCGGAGGTTTCTTCTTCTTGTGCAGGTGCAGCAGGGACTTGGTGATGCGGTCGTGGAGCGTCAGGCAGCTGAGGTACTTCAGAGACTTCACATCCAGCAGGTGCTGCAGGAGAACACACAGCCCAGAGTCTGGATCACTGACCCCCACACACAACACTCAACCAGGGCCTGCAGTACTGACAGCACACAACCAGGGCCTGCAGTACAGACAACACACTCAACCAGGGCCTGCAGTACAGACAACACACTCAACCAGGGCCTGCAGTACAGACAACACACTCAACCAGGGCCTGCAGTACTGACAGCACACTCAACCAGGGCCTGCAGTACTGACAACACACTCAACCAGGGCCTGCAGTACAGACAACACACTCAACCAGGGCCTCCATCACTGACCCCCACACTCAACCAGGGCCAGCAGTACTAACACACTCAACTAGTATCTTCATTTGCCGCTACCATTAAAGTTGTGACACGCCCATCAGTGTGAAATGTTTCAGGATTGTAAGGCTTACCTTTGGCAGGCTAGGTTTCGACTTGTAATTTTTGTTCCTCCTGTAAAACAGAAAGTGCGTCAGTTTTGGTTCCAAGGCACCAGAGTACAGTACATTGTTAGTGCAGTGACTCATCCATCTGATCACCACTAGGGGGCTCACATGAGGATGCCGTGGGCCCTCTCCAGGAGCTTGCTGCTGGTGGAGTTCACAAAGACGCCGTCTTCTTCCAGCAGGGAGCCCGAGGACGACAGGCGGCCGGACCTCCCGCTACGCCCGTTCCAGCCCACGCTGAAGCTCTCCCTGATGGGACACACACACACACACAGTCAGGCACACATGACAAACCCACTGCGTGGAATACAACTCCTCACCCCACACAGGCAAGTGCAAGCCAGTACATCGCATTCATCCTAAAATCTTGTTTCCCTTTCTGTAGGGAGGAGAAACCTGTGTCTCAAGAGTTGGTCATAATTCAGCGGTGCCATGCTGGAGCCCCTGGTTAAAGTCAGCTGGCAGTGTATACCAGTCCCAGGGAGGAGAGCGACAGAACCCCAGAGCCCTGACCTCTCTGTAAGGTAAAGCTCTGATTATTCTGCTCCCTGGGCAAACACAGTGCAGCCTCCGCAGACTGGTCAGAGGGGTTAGTCCAAATCCCAGAGAAACCTTCAGACACAAATGCACTGAGGCACTCAGAAGACACCCCCCACCCAGAAAATCCATTTGTGGTATCGGAGTAGAATCTATACCTTATCAGAATCCACTCTATTTATACAGCTCCACACGTTATTCATACCCCTTACACTGGAGCACACACACACGCGCACGCACACGCACACGCATACATACACACACATACACACATACACACACTAACATGTTTACTTGTGCAAACAAGATGAGTATAAAAATAAGAAGCTGGGAGGCCTTAGAGCCATTAAATGAACAGCCAGGCTGGGAACCAAAGGATTTTGCAACATCTTCTGTGGTGGAAGTGGAAAAAATTCAGGCCATTTAGCAAATATTTCCTTCAGCCAACTGTGGTGTGAGCTGACAGCCAAGCGGAGTCTGGAGCGGATTCTAACATTCTGCGGCCTCCTGCGGTCCCCCCTCTGCTTTGGTCTTTGCAGGTCCCGTTTGGGTTTCTGAGTAAACGGGTGTGAACGGGACCCAGGGGAATGAATCTTTTTGCATATGAATCCTAGCAAATCGGGTCTTTGATGAAGAAAACAAGTACATAACACAAAACTGGGGCGAGTGATCCAGTAATGTAGAGGTCTTTATTTTTATTTTATTTTACTTTTTATCAATTTGAAGCACAGAGGCAGATTGATAGAGACTGGTGATTTAAACTTGCTGAGCTCTGCGGTTGTAAATAATACTGTCATAAAGTAGCGCGGCCAAAAGGACCTCATGGAAATAGAGGTGCTTTCCTCCAAGGCCCGTCCAATACCAGGGCCTCTAAATGCAGCAGGCTCCGCCCCCGGTCGCCGGGCGCAGCAACGCCCAGAGGAAACAGGAAGGGACTGGACAACGGCCAGGCGGAAAGACGAGGTGGGAAGAGCAGGAATTCCGCTGGCGTCCGCGCGCTTCGGTGTTCCCGGGCGCTGGCTCATTCCGAGGGCCGGGGGAGCGTGCCCAGTTTCTGTTTTTCTCTTTGGGAAAGGGCGGGGCAGGGTGGAACAGAGGTGGAGTTACGGCAGGTCAGGGCTGGGGCAGACAGCGAAATGTCCGCCATTTCCCCCGCGCCGGTACTGCCGCACGCGCTAACCCAGCAGCAGGGTCCTGGGGTACGGATTCCCGGCCCGCCCCTGAGAGCAGGGCGCTGGGGACGTGCGCCGATCCGCGGGCCCTCAGGAGGGAACACAATGCACAATGCAGCTCCACCCCAAAACACGAAACGCCCAGCAGCCAAAACGGCTCCAGCAGCCCACACCATGGCACAGCGAGGGCCTCGCGCTATGGGTTAGCGGCCGCTGAGTAACCCAGAAAGCGCGAGCGCGGCCAGCAGGGGCTCCGCTCAACAAAAGCGCCGTTGAGAGACCGGGTCGGCGGCCGGGCCCGAGCGGTGATGTCATGCCGCGCGGTAACTCAGGAGGTATGAGGGTCCGGAGGAAGCGGGGGCGTTCCCCAGGGCCCGTCCCCTGCGCAGACATCTCTCATCCTGTGGAGGCCAGGGGCGCAAAGCATCTCTGAGGGGCAGTCAGGCCTCAGCACCTCACTCAGAGCTCAGACTGCATCGCTTCCCCACACACCAGCCCTCTGTCTGCAGGACTAGCACAGCGTGAGCAGAGCACTGATTAATGAGCTGCTAAATGCTAACCGCTTCAGTTACTCATGAGCTGCTAAATGCTAACCGCTTCAGTTACTCATGAGCTGCTAAATGCTAACCGCTTCAGTTACCCATGAGCTGCTAAATGCTAACTGCTTCAGTTACCCATGAGCTGCTAAATGCTAACTGCTTCAGTTACCCATGAGCTGCTAAATGCTAACTGTTTCAGCTACCCATAAGCTGCTAAATGCTAATGCTTCAGTTACCCATGAGCTGCTAAATGCTAACCGCTTCAGTTACCCAGAGCTGCTAAATGCTAACCGTTCAGTTACTCATGAGCTGCTAAATGCTAACCGCTTCAGTTACTCATGAGCTGCTAAATGCTAACCGCTTCAGTTACCCATGAGCTGCTAAATGCTAACTGCTTCAGTTACCCATGAGCTGCTAAATGCTAACTGCTTCAGTTACCCATGAGCTGCTAAATGCTAACTGTTTCAGCTACCCATAAGCTGCTAAATGCTAATCGCTTCAGTTACCCATGAGCTGCTAAATGCTAACCGCTTCAGTTACCCAGGAGCTGCTAAATGCTAACTGCTTCAGTTACTCATGAGCTGCTAAATGCTAACTGCTTCAGTTACCCATGAGCTGTTAAATGCTAACCGCTTCAGTTATCCATGAGTTGCTAAATGCTAACTGATTCAGTTACCCATGAGCTGTTAAATGCTAACCGCTTCAGTTATCCATGAGTTGCTAAATGCTAACTGCTTCAGCTACCCATGAGCTGTTAAATGCTAACCGCTTCAGTTATCCATGAGCTGCTAAATGCTAACCGCTTCAGTTACCCATGAGCTGCTAAATGCTAACCGCTTCAGTTACCCATGAGCTGCTAAATGCTAACCGCTTCAGGTACCCATGAGCTGCTAAATGCTAACCGCTTCAGTTACTCATGAGCTGCTAAATGCTAACCGCTTCAGTTACTCATGAGCTGCTAAATGCTAACTGCTTCAGCTACCCATGAGCTGCTAAATGCTAACTGCTTCAGCTACCCATGAGCTGCTAAATGCTAACCGCTGCAGGTACCTTTCCAGCTTAATTCTACAGCGGAAAGGCGGGGGGGCGGGGTCTTACCGTGGAGATTTTTCATTCGGCGTGTTGGCGCCCTGAAGGTCAGACAGCGGCGTCCTGGGACTCTTCCGGGTGATACCTGATTGACACAGAGACAACAACAAAGAGTTAAAAGGAAAACGCACACGCACACGCACACAAAACAGGAGTTGGAAGGACACATGCACACACCCAAACCGCACCTCAAAGCAGCCCCAGAAGTCATAGATCTCTTCACATCTCAATATTTTCAAGAGACAAGAGTGGAGACAAGAGCATTATAAAGGAGATGTGAACATGGACCATTCTCCTTTAAGTCAGAGGAAAACCTCATTCATATAGCAGCCATAAAATACTGTGTATTAAGTCAGGGTGTATAGAGCTGGGAGGGTTTGAATAATGCATGGTGCCCAAAGTCTGGAGTACTAGCGCTAAAAGAGTGTGAGTTATAGATTCAAATGAGAGCTGTGTTCCAACTCTCCCAAGACGCAACCAGAGTGCTAATCTACTGCATCATCTCCAGTTTCCTCACTACGAAAGCAGATTGCTCTCTGTTGTCAGCATAAGCCCCGGTAATGTACTTGTGATAAATGTGGGCAGCATTAGCTCATGGAGAGATACCTGATACTGGAGCAGGGTTTGTGCATGATGATACTGAAGGAACAATGCCTGATCCCAGACCAAAAGGACAGTCAGAGCTTTTCTGAGCACAGTAACTTTGGACCGGAGTCAGGGACAATAAACCAATTCCACGGGGAAACTGTATTTGGGAAATTGTGATTATTGCGTTGGGGAAATGGTTTCGATTACGTCCATCAGATTCCATTAGAATGGCTGGCGAGACAAGGTGACAAAATCCATAGGCTGACTGTGCATTCCTCTATCTGCACACCACTGTCAGTCAAACGCTCTACAAACACACTGCAGACCATACAGACCACAGCTTACTCCAGAATGCCTTTCAACACAGCTTACAGAAACCGCCATAAAGGATATGGCAGTAAATATACTGCAAACATGCAAGTGACAGCAAAATGCCAAACATACACATGTTTTCAATTATGTTTCATTTTGAGTGGGAAATAGAATTGTGTTGTCATTTAAAAACATTTTTTTTACAGTTATAAAACAGAAAGCTCAGGATTAACTGCACAGGATGAATATTAAAACAGTACATTTGTACATTTTTCTTTATTGGACTATATTGATGTTAAACTGCATATTTTCTGGAGCACAATTGCTGCTTATCACTCAAAAAACTGAAACTGAAAAGCTCTTTTTTAAACAGAACAGGTAAAACTACCTCATTCCGAACAGACAATGTCCATCATTTAGAGTTCTTAGTTCTGCAGCGCACTTGTTCCTTTTAGTTCCGCAGTTGTTCCTAAAAGTTCCTTTTAGCTGCTGGTGCGTGCTATACACCACTTAAATATTTCTATACACAACTAACATTAAATAAAATGAAATTTAAAAAATGGCTGCATTGCAGAATGTCTCATTACACACATTCTCTCAGCATATGGATGATGATTGGTTAGGTGTGGAGAGAGACTCCCACCACCCCAGATACCTTACCCACTGTCTGACTGATCCAGCCTCCCCTTATCCCTGTCCCTAGAGACCTTGTGTGTGGAGGATGGGGGTCACAGTCCTATGGGTATGGTATACACTGCTGCCCCCAGTGGCATGAGAGTGTACTGCACTCTATGGCTGTTGGGTTTTTTTGTGCGTGTGTGTGTGCGTGTGCGTGCGTGCGTGCGTGGGAGCGTAATTGTGTCAGTATGAGGGTACCATACCTGTCCATGCGTCAGGGGGCATGCGGAGCCAGTGGAGCCCCGGGAGGGGGCGGGGTTAGTGAGGAAGAACTGGCAGAGGAGCCGGTGGGTCATGCAGGGGGGGGGTTACTCAGACACTTACAGGAGCAAACAGTGATTGGAAGGCGGGGGGGCGGGGAGACCAACTGACAGGGAGACTTCACATCTACAGGGCCACTGAGGAACATGGGAGCTTCAGACAGACAGCCTCCCTATGACTCCTCCCTAAAGGCAATGTTTGCCAGCTTGGTAAAACAATGTCTGCAGTAGCAATTTAAAGAGAAGGCTCGGCACAAAGCACTTGGAAGAGACTTATTGAAAATAACGTGCCTTGGCCAAGACGTCTTCACACGTGCCAGTTTTCTGGAATTATTGGGCCTTGAAATAAAAATTCCGTCAAAGAAAATAAATACATTGGCTAGAAATGAACGCGGGCTGCTGTTTGCCGAGGTGGGGAAAGAGCAGGCAGCTTCGGGAGATTACCGCCCGAGCCTGCGAGCGGGTTGGCTAACAGTTTCTGGGGCAGGCTACAGCTCAGCTGAGAGCCGGGCGTTTGGGGCGGGGCAGCCGAAAGGCGGCAAACGCAGTTGGTCTCCTCGCCCTTTGGTCCCGGGTGCGTGGAATGAGGAGAGAGGAATTGTGGGATTGCAGCCTTACTGTACTTCTCCTCTTTGCACCTCTGCAGGATCTCTAAGCTCCTCTGATGCACAGGGTGGTGCAGAAAGCTAAAACTATCCACGCTTTTCAAGACCGCACACGGAACAGCATCATCATGCCCTTGGGGAAGCAAAAAAGAAACAAACACAACAAACAGAGAAGAGAAGGAGAGGGAGAGGAGACAAAAAGAAAGAGAGAGAGAGAGATTAAAAAAGAGAAGAATGAGTGCAATCTACAAGAGAAACAACTGCAAGGCTTACAGAAAACAGTCGAATTGAAAACGTCTCGGCATGGCGGAGACGGCTTTATTTTTCCACGTCGGCTCAAAGCAAGCCTGACTGGCTGTGCTTCGGCCAATGAGAACAGAGAATCTGGCCCGTAAGTGTGTCAGCTGCCACTAGCATTCTGCAACTAGAGGTCCCCTCTGGCCAACTGAGTTATGACCTGGGAGGGTAATTTCATTAAGCTACACTAAATAAATCTTAGGGCTGAGCACATTTCTGGCAGTGGGGTCTGGGTATTGAAAAATCTTATTCCCAAAACCACAAATGGCTGTCCTTGATGGAGGGTTTCAGCAAAGTGAGCTTTTTGCCAAATTTGTGGAGCGGAATGTGAAATGTTACAGCTCCCTGAAGGATAGGCCCAGACCCTGAGGGGAGCTAGCAGGGACACGGGCGGGTTTGGGGTATGGCGATGACAGGAGGCTCTTTCACTCTGGAGAGCAGGGGGGCGACTGGTCCCTCACCCACACTCCCTATCCCTCAAAGTGGCACAGCTCCAGTCCCTTCTCCCTGCCCTTTCCGAAAATCATCTCAAACACCCCGGTCCTCGGGGGCTGGAGTGCGTACGGCCTTAAATGGGTCTGTCAGTGTCAGGGAGCTGCCCATCTGGAAACGTTTACACTGTCCTGCGCGGAGCTCGCATCCTTGTGGGGACCTGGCACAGTTACAGTAGAGCTGAGCTGCTTGTTTGTGCTGCGTGCAGCAGCAGTGCAGAAAGGCTGGCAGTCCATCTACAGCCAGCTGAAAGTGCAGGGGCTGTGCCCTGCCGTTACTGCAGGGAGAGAGCAGGGCTGAGACACTGTAGGTCCCCCTACGGCTGCACTGCGCCAACACGGACACACACACACACACACACACACACACACACACACACACACACACACACACACACACACACACACACACACACACCCCCACACACACACACACCACACACACAACACACACACACACACGCATGCACACAACAACACACACACACCACACCATGCACACACATACCACACACACACACCACGATCACATACACACACACACAACGCATGCACAACATACAAAACACCACATCACGCATGCACATACATACAACACACACCCACGCATGCACAACATACACACACACACACACACGCATGCACAACATACACACACAACACACGCATGCACACACTACACACACACACACACACACACGCACACATACATACACACACACACACATCACACGACACTACACACACACACACCAGCACATCACACACACACACATCATCACGCACCACACACACACCCCACATGACCACACACATACACACACAACATGCACATACACACCACACACACTAACGCACACCACTCACACACACACGCACATACACGCACTGTCACATACATACCACTCAACACATACTACACGCACACACCACTCCCCACATGGACTGCTCCATACTGCACAGAGCCCTCCCACAGGAGCAGAATTATGCATGAATCATCACCTGCTATACATCACCACTAACCTAATGCATCAATTCCTATTAATGAAGTCAAGTGTGGGTAATGCACACATAAACCATGATTAATGCTAAATGGGAGCATAAAAATTACAATTTCACAACGGACATTTGGCTCCAAAAACAGCATAATTTGATTTGACTGAAAGCTTTGCACTCGAAACACATTTAAAATGTATTATTTTTGTGCCTTTTTTGTGATAAAGTGGAAGTCATGGGAGACAGTAGCCACTCCCAATTTCATCACAGGCTCTAGGCTTTAAAATGAAACTGGGGATTAGTGAAGATCACAGGCAAAATACAATAATGTATTTTTTTAAACATTGTTTTTATTCAACCATTTTCTTCTCTTTTTGTGCAGCATTTGAATGCCCAGATGAGGCTGTAGGCCCATCTCCTAACCTCTAGGAGGGCATAACCTGGCCTGCGTGATGGCTGCAACACGAGCAGTCAGGCTCCGCCTCCATCACAGCGTGGTCTAAACGCTGCGCTGAGCAGTGGCTGCTGGGGAAAACAGCCAGGCTGCAGGACCTCCTTCCACCAGAGGGGTCACCGCTGAGTGATGAGGCGGGGAGGGACTGCAATCTACCGGCTTTTAACACAGACGTCTTAAACAAGCGCAGATTCAATCTGAAGCTGTTGACTCCGACCCACACAAAGGAGACTCGTATGAAAACCCCATGATGAAAGAGCTTAAATAAAATGAAATGACGCTAGCTCGCCCACACATGGTACTGATCCAGGGCTTCAGAGGCCAGGTGTAGTAGCAGTCACAACAAGGTCTGCCTCATCAGGGGTTACTTCCTTCCTGTCAGAGGGGAGGGAGGGCGCCCTCTAGTGACTCCTCTCAGTATGACCTGCAGCCACCCAGCAGTGGAACAGACACAGTACGCAGCCCAGGAGGCCTCAATGCCTGCCCTGCACGGCGCAGAACCAAACCGGGGGACACCACTCTCCTGCGTTAGCCTCTCCAGTCAGAGCAACACCCACAGCAGCATAAGAGGGGAGGGGCTAGCGCGTGTCACACTATGTCTAGACAAGGAGTTTGTGAGCAAAGCTTTTAAGCGTAAAAGTCTGCTTGAATGCTCTTGTCGTATCGTGTGCTGAGCGTGATGGTGCAAAGGATTTATGGCCCAACAGCCTGTTTGGCAGGATGAAGTTAAGTTGTAACTTCATGGTTGCTCTTATATAACAAGATGGCGCAGGCCGCTTTTCCTCTTTTTTTTTGGTAAAGATGCATATTTGAACAGCCTGGGGGGCCAAACAGTCTGCACAGCTGATGAATAATTGAGCAACTACTGTATGTCCTGAACTGTGAAATCAACCTCATTTAGTCAGCTGGAAACATTTGGGCGACACATTGTGCACAAGAACAACTTCTTCCCGCCCAGGACTTCGATTTTAAGCAAATTTACCATCCGACCGGGCGTGCTCAGAGACATATGGCACTGCGGGCTAAAATAGAACAGTGAGTCAGACAGGCATTAAAATGATGCATCGTGGCACGGGGCACACCCACACTGTACTCTGTGTACGAGTATGTGCACGTGTGTGTGGGTGTGAGTGTGTGTGTGCGCGCTTGTACGTGTATGAGGACGTGTGTGTGCGTGCGTGTTGTGCGTGTGTGTTGTGCATGTGTGGTGTGTGTGTGCGAGTGCGTGTGTGTGTGTGTGGTGTGTGTGTGTGTGTGTGTGCGAGTGCGTGTGTGCGTGTGCGTGTGTGTGTGGTGTGTGTGTGTGCGTGCGTGTGTATGTGCGTGCGTGTGGGGGGTGTGTGTGTGTGTGTGTGTGTGTGTGTGTGTGTGCGTGTGTATGTGCGTGAGTGTGGGGTGTGTGTTGTGTGTGTGTGTGTGTGTGTGTATGTGCGTGCGTGTGGGGTGCGTGTGTGTGTGTGTGTGTGTGTATGTGCGTGCATGTGAGTGTGTCTGTGTGTGTGTTTGTGTGTGTGCATGTGCGTGCATGTGTATGTATGTGTGTGTATGTGCGTGTATGTGCGTGCCTGTGTATGTCTGTGTGGGCATGTGTGTGTGTGTGTGTATGTGCGTGCGTGTGGAGTGTGTGTGTGTGTGTGTGTGTATGTGCGTGCGTGTGGAGTGTATGTGTGAGTGTGTGTGTGTGTGTATGTGCGTGCGTGTGGAGTGTGTGTGTGTGTGTGTGTGTGTGTGTGTATGTGCGTGCGTGTGGAGTGTGTGCGTGCGTGTGGAGTGTATGTGTGTGTGTGTGTGTGTGCGTGCGGAGTGTGTGTGTGTGTATGTGCGTGCGTGTGGAGTGTATGTGTGTGTGTGTGTATGTGCGTGCGTGTGGAGTGTGTGTGTGTGTGTGTGTGTGTGTGTGTGTATGTGCGTGTGGAGTGTGTGTGTGTGTATGTGCGTGCGTGCGTGTGGAGTGTATGTGTGTGTGTGTATGTGCGTGCGTGTGGAGTGTGTGCGTGTGTCTGAGCGCAGGCCTCTCCAGCGTGTGGACTCACCGCTCTTCTTCTCCACGTATCTCTTCCCCGCCTCTCGGAAGGCCACCATGGCGCGGAAGTACGCCCGCAGCACGGCCCAGCGGAAGGTGGCCACGGGGTCGATGCCCATCAGCCCGCAGATGAAGGCGTTCTTGCTGCTCTTCAGGAGCGCCACGATGTCGGGCCTCATGTGGTCCGTGTTCTTCTCCCTGAAGTCCTGCGGACCCAGAGAAGGGTGAGGCCCACAGTCCACACACTCCGCACACCTGCCTAAAACCTCACCGCCACGTACACAACTACAGCATGTCTGTATTATCTATCAGCCATAGCCACATATTACACAATCTGTGCAGGCTGAACACACATACATCTCTGGCAGCAACTGAATTCCCATTCCATGATCAAACTCTGCCTGAACTGTACATGATAAATATTAATTTACTCAGAGGCATGATGTAACAGAGAGCTGTTTATCCCTGGACAGCCACGCTGGCATTAGTCCCTAAGGGTAAAAGTGTCCCAACCGCTGCCCTCGGGGTTCAAACCTGTGACGGCCATCTTATTAACAAGCCATAATCTCCCCGAGAGTGAACTAAGGCTGACCTGGATTATAACACTGTTAATTAAAGCCTGTTTCCCTCCCGCTGAGGCTATTCACGCAAGATTTAGGCGATACTGGCCCGCCTCATTACAAAGCCCAGGGGTGTGACCGTCACATGCATGCTGAAATGCATCCGGTATGAACAGTGTTGAAAGGAGGAGAAAACTGAAGAAGCAGATTTCACGCTGAGCCGTGGGGAGGCACGCGATAGGGCAGTCGGGCTGTCAGTCACTGCGGCAGGGGCGGAGTAAAGGGTGTGTGCGGCACAGCTGACAGAACCAGCCTGTGGTGACGGCTCAGAGCACCAGAGCGGCGCTGTGCCAGGGCTATTTTTCCCCTTTATTACGTAAATACACAGCTGGGAATGGGCCCAGGAATCTGATTAAACCCCCCAAACGGGCCGGAGTGCAGCGATTCCTCTCACAGTGATTAAAGCGAACCTTCCTGCAGCACCGTTACATAAGCGGCCGGGGCTCCCATGAGCCCCCACCCCACCCCCCCCCATCTCACTGCCTGGCGTCAGAGGGGGGCTCTGATGCGCAAGGCAAGAGGAGGCCACCCAGATCCCCTGCACACATAAACACACACACACACACACGTATGTTTCACACACACACGCACGTATGTGTGTACACACACACACACACACGTATGTTTCACACACACACGCACGTATGTGTGTACACACACACACACACACGTATGTTTCACACACACACGCACGTATGTGTGTACACACACACGCACGCGCGTCAGGACACTAACCTTGACCCCGTATTTGACCTTGCCGGCGTAGTGGTGGATGATGAATGCCGGCTCCATGACGGCGGGGAACTCGATGTAGCTGTTCCCCTCGTGCTGCCGCTTGAACTTGTCCAGGAGGGTCTGGTTGGTGGCCTGTGGGAAGCTGTGGGCACGGGAGAGGGGGGTTGGGCTTAGCGCTAAAGCCCAAGAGGGGGGTGACCGCGCGCCCGGGAGCGTCCGAACGCGCCCCCCCCCCCCCCCCCCGCCGCATCCGTTACCTGAGAGAGCCCCCGGCGCTGCGGCCCGCACGCGCTCAGTCCCGTCACACAGCCCTCCCCTCCTACGGGGGGCGCCAGCTCAGAGACAGCTCCTCTCTGCGCGGAGCACGCGCTCAGTCCCGTCACTCAGCCCTCCCCTCCTGCGGGGGGCGTCGGCTCAGAGACAGCTGCTCTCTGCGCAGAGCGCGCGCTCAGGTAGGCAGGCCGGCCCAAACGGACACCGCGCTCGACTCGGGCCGGGGTCAACGTCGGCCATGATTCCTAAAACCCTGAGCCTTCCGAAACCATGACGGAGGAATTCTTTCAGGTGGAGGAGTGAAGCGGGGAGGATGCCTGGCTGCCTCAGGGAAGCTCCTGTGACCCCGCGGACCTCCTAATCACCCCGCTCCCCAACCCAGCCGTGATCACTACCAGATGAGCGCGATGAAGCGCTCAGCTCCTGCTTTCACTACGGCCACGAGCCCGCCTCCCTCTCCCTCTCCCTCTCCAAAACCGGATTTCATTTACTGGGGATGTTAACATGATTGGGACCAAGGGAGAAGATTTTAAGAACCCAACACCCCGAAAGCACACCTCTGCCGAAAACTCCACACGTCCAATCTGAGCGCTGCTGGTCAGCTTCCAGACCGAGAAAACGAAAGACCCACGATCGGCGAAAGTTCTTAACGATAGCCAAAACGTGTCAAAAAAAAAACCCACGATCGGCGAAAGTTCTTAACGATAGCCAAAACGTGTCAACAAAAAAAAACCCCTCATTCCCTTAAGGGCTGACCACGGCCCAACGTTTCCCTGACCTCCATGACGCGCCGGCACGCCACAGCGCGGATCAGCCCACAGCGCGGATCAGCCCACAGCGCGGATCAGCCCACAGCGCGGATCAGCCCACAGCGCGGATCAGCCCACAGCGCGGATCAGCCCACAGCGCGGATCAGCCCTCCGCTCTCACAGCGGCAGTCCGCGCACAGCTGACGCTAACGCTAGCGCTATTGTTCTCCGGTCCCCTGCCGTCCGCGGTCCTGCCAGGTGACTGGCCGATGCTATTCTGAGCCTGCGGGCTATGGGGATACAGCAAACACATAAATCCCGCAGCAGCGTGGGCTCTGGACGCAGGGTTAGATATACGGCAGGAGGACCGTGGAGGAGTGCGAATGGAAGCCAAGCGGGGCGGAGCCCCTCTCCGTGGAGCCCCTCTCCGTGCATCGTAACGGGCTTCCACCAGGAAGCTCTGGAGTACAGCTGCAGCTGCTTCACCCAGACAGCCCGATTATTAAAAAGACATCAAAGACTCAAGACATATTTACACCGGCCTTTAACCCCTTAAAAGGGTGTAAAGACCAGAGAACATGTGTGACTGATTGTTATGTTGTCTGTGTGCATTATATTTTATCTCCCTAACGTGTCTTTGAGTTCCCTGAAAATCACTCTAGAAATGCAATTGATTATTATAAATAATAATAATAATAATAATAATAATAATAAAAGCAAACAGAAGAACAAATGACATATCTGTCTTATTATTATATTTATGACAAAGCATTCATTTAAACAAGCACTGGGACGGGGGAGAAACAAGATTATCCTACACTGAGCTTCCGTGGACAAACACGGCCATGAAAAGGGCATTTCTACAGCATGGCAACAAAAGAGGGTGTTCCCCTCTGGCTGTAACTCTCCCAATGCACCCCCCAACCCCCCACCCTACCCCTACCCCCACCTTGCTGTAACTCCCAATGCCGATGCTTATCTAGAGCACCCCCACCCCCCCACCCCACCCCCACCTCGCTGTAACTCTCCCAATGCCGATGCTTATCTAGAGCACCCCCACCCCACCCCCACCTCGCTGTAGCTCCCAATGCCGATGCTTATCTGGTAAACAGAGGCCTGCTGTGGTAAATCACCATGGCGATCCAGGCCACTGAAGGCTGAACGAGGGCAGCTGTAAACTGAGCAAAGCGTGGGTCGGCAAAACCGAGCTGATCGTGGTCCTGCACGTCACAGAGGCCGCAAAACAGGCCGAGGGGCTTAAAAAGAAAAGAACAAGAAAAAAGAGACTATCCAGAAGGCTGGGGAACATGAGCTTTGAAAAACAAAGCATGTGGGGCTCAGTACAGCCATATTTAGTGTCACTGGAAATCTCACCTCTGTTCCAAGAAGTGCACCATTTTGAAACTGTGAAAGGAAACCAGCAGAAGACCTCTCTGATACTATTCTTAAAAAATGTGAAACAGGAAATAAGCTCATGCTTCAGGAAATGGCCCAAACACATCTATTCCAATGTCCAGGAAATACCATTTTGACAAGTTAAATATAGTTCATGCATGCTTTTAGAGACACACTGACCAATCAGGTGTTTGCAATATCTCTCAGTTATGAACGTGTGCTGGCACTTCCCATTAAAGCAGGGTCATTTGTTACCCATAAACCCTGGGACTGGCTCAGCTGCGGGACTGGGCCCAGGGCAGGGAGAACGGCTCTCTGAGCAACACACGTCCTGATTGTGTCACCGCTGACCGGCCTTCAACCTTCCTGCGAGCACAAAGGCTTTTCACAACCGCCACGTCACGCTTCATAAAAAGCACAGATGACGTCCATGGCCCGGAGAAGTGAGTTACGTTCGCGCTGACGCGGACCAATGAGGACGAGCGGCGGAGAGCTGGGGCTGCCATGGCGTGAACGTGGACCGTAACTCAGAGGGCTTAAATCAGGGCGGTACGCTCTGCGCGTTGGGCTCTAAGTGAAGGTGCGGAGAGACACAATGACCCGGCTCCATTACTACTCTCAACGCCGCTAAGCTAAATCACACACAGCCCTGTTACAAGCAGGCCAGAGAGAAGAGTGTTTAAAAAGATCCAGCTGACGACTTTACGCCGTCTTTGTTGATTATCTGATTATGAAAATGAAAAAACCCTGCATCTCTATTGCACAACAGATAGTTGTTAGAGAGCCTGCTTAGTCTGGATGACGGTGCTATCGATGACATACAGGATTACAGAGCACAGTCTGAGAGGAGGAGCAGGAGGTGGAGTCGAGGAGGAGCAGGAGACAGGAGCACAGGGTGCACTCACTTGCACTCTTCGTCCAGCAGGTGGAGCAACGCCGTGGGCTTCTTGCTGATGAGGTGGATGCAGCCGGTGTTGTCGATGTAGTTGATATTGTGCCAGCTGATGCCCTCAGAGCGGTATTCCTCCTGAAGGGGACAGGTAAGGGGGGGGGGGCAGAACAGTGTGTTTTAACAGCCTCATCTCTACTCAGCCTCAGAGACATGATTTAACACAATGAAACAAAACACATTGCCAAAAGTTATCTGTGCTGGTGCCCAAGCACACACACACGTCTATGGAAAGGCCAGGCGTGAAGGGCACTGGCAGAGCCGTAAATGAGCCCTAATCGGTCTTCAGGGCCCGGAGCGCGTGCGCTTCCCCAGCGGGACCCTTCCCCTGCAGGGCGCTGCGCTAATGGCCGTCATAGGTCACTGAGGCCAGCCGTCAGACCGCACGTCCCCATTGGCCAGACAGCCCTGCTCCCCGCATGACCCCCTTTCACAACCGAAAACACACCATGGAAAGGGAGCTGCTGCACACAATGAAGACTTTCATTATTACCAAACACACAGCACTGCAAAGCCTAAAACCTGGCTTTAAAAACACAACATTAAAAATATGACAAAACATATATTCTCTAATTAACAACATGAACATACATTGTCAGTTCCACTGTCAGCATTGCTGGTAATTGTATATCAACACTTTTGTAAGATAATAAGTATGGCTGTGACCCAGATAACTTCAGTAAGTCATATGACCACAGTGGAAACTCCTGTCAGGGTCTTCTGTGCACTAAATAAGGAAAGCTTGGGCTGGTTAAAAAACCCCAGCAGTGTGTGACTTCATGGTAAAGGTTCTGTCAACATGGCATGCCCTCCTCCAGGGCCTGTGTGTTTCAGGGTCAGTGCGGAGGAAATAATACAACATGGCTGCCACATGCTTCCCTGTCTGACTCCTGCAGAAGTCCCTGCGGTCGGCTCTATCCCCCACTTCTTTTCTCATAGCTTCTTTTCAAAGTTTCCTGGGGAATTCTTGGACAGCAAAAGATACATTAAAGGACATAATCCAGTTGGGGCTTGAATGTAGCATTGGACTCTCTTTTTCCTAACCTTTAGCCGACTGTTACAAAATTGTTTTTAAAAGTCATCTGCTGAGCAGACCAGTTAATTTTCATTTTCTACCTAATTTCCCAAATGTATTTCTCCTTCATTCTGGAAACAGAATGAAGAAAGGTAAAACAGGAAAAGACAACAACCTTGTCCCTTAATGACAGTACTTGGGTGGCATGAAATGTTTTATTTCACCCCTAGCCTTTATACAGAAGGATCAAATCAATGATTATTTTAACAGAATTTATGAGGCCCAGAGTCAGTATTTGTCAATTATGTTAACCTCACATTGCTACTATGTCAGACCCTAGTTTTTCTATCATATTCATGAAATAAAGCTGTATCACAGAATAACAGGAAAATAGTTCTATCCAACAGCTGAGAGGATGATTGTTTCAATGGGAGAACAAAAGAGGGGCCCAAAAACCAGATAAATGGGTGAGCCCTAGTCCAGTGTGAGCCGTCACAGAGGCCTACCCACACACCAGGCCCTGCGCTCCCGCGTCCTGCCCTGACCCCGAGGGGCCGTGTGCCACAGCCCCACCGCACGAAGAGGACCCAGCTAAACGCTAGCCTGCAGTAAGTTCCGCTCTTTAAAAGAGGAGCTCCACGGTGACAGCTTGTGATGGGGCCAATATGAGAGGAAACACCGGAGAGACGCAGCGACTCCACCAACGCTGGTCTGTGGCCCTCTCACCTGGAGGAAAGGCATCCCTCCAGGGATCGACCACTGGATCTCTGTAGGGTTTAGTCAAGGGAAGCTTGCCTTACATAACGAATGGGCCCTCATTGCAGTTTTGGTTCAATGTACACTCTCAATTAAAAAGGGCCAGTTATGTTGTGGAACTGTGTTCAGCGCAGTGCTACACCCCGATCTCTGCTGCAGATGTTATCTCACTAATCCTACAGCAGCCAAGCTGCTGACAGGCGGAGTTACAGTCTTCAGTGCACGCAGAATAAGCCTGAAGCAGTGAAGCACTGGGAGATTCACAGCCTGCGAAACAGGGCTTTGGGTCACTTCACTGTCACACCAAGAGAGAGAGGAGGGGAAGGGTGGAGCTGCAGCAGGACTGATGGGGGGGGGGGGGGGTGGAGGGGGTCTTTACTGATGTTTGGTGACCACGCAAACTCTTCACCCCCCCCCCATCTCACAACCTTCACTTTGCTCAGATAACTAGTCACACCAAGTCCAACAAGCTCTGCAAGCGAGCTGACTTCGCTGCAAATGTTAGCACTCCCCAAGCCTGCATGCAGCCCAAGGCTAGAGTGAACCACAGTAACCTCTTAATCACAGCATTTCATGACAACTCCATTCACGAAGAGGGGGGGGGGGAACGTGGTTGCGGAAGAACAGGATTGAGGCGTAATGAGCGTGTGGGGTGTCTGGCTTTGCCATCAGCGGGTGCAACGCATGCCAGGCGTAGCTGAAGAGCAGCCAGCGGGCGCTGCCAGCCTGCCAGCCCATAAATCAGGCCTGGGGGATCGGTTTCACCAGGAGACTCATGACCGGAACCTCAGCGAGAGCACAGAATCCACAGAGCAGCACCCAAATCTCCTACACAGCCTAAACAAGCCCCGCCCATTCAACATTACCCAATACTTCCATTTGGCTCAGACAGCCCCACCCAATGAATATCCCAAAAAATGTGAACAGGCCCCACCCACTGAGTAAAATCGATTACATGCACACAAGTGTGGCCTGCCTTAACCCCACTGCATGATGGGAAGGCTTCAGGGCCATTTCCTCTCCTTTTTATGTCTCAGTTGGTGAATGTGTGTCCTTCCTGCTCTGTGTGTGAAAGGCAGCAGTACCAGGGAGGCTGATAAAATGCCACAGAGAAGCAATGCACTATCGGGGTGGGTCACAGAGCTCTCAGTTAACGAACACTTGGGCAAATTATCCTCAGAGAGAGGGCCGTGTGTTTGAAATGTAAATAGGCTCTTAACGGATTACAAGGGGTCTTGTCTTATTTGCTATGGCCCCTGTTCAAACAGAAACTCTGAGGTAGCTGATAAGAGTGTTGATTGTGGAGGAGGGAGGGAGGGAGCGTATCACAGTTAGGTGTGTAATGCCCTGCCAGTTTACCCTCCACTGATAAAGAACTCTTACTGTTGACACAGTTCACAATAAAAACCGGAGAACAAAATACCAAAGACATTTTAAAAATACTTTTTTTTTTTTTTTGCAATGTCATGGGGAAAATACATCCATGGGATGGCGCCAAGTCACACGTAGAGTACCTAAAAAATCAGCGCAGTGCGGTACAGTACTTTCCAACTGCCTCTTCCACACAGCTAACCCCTTCTGGCTCGCATTTTCAAAAGGAAAGTGGCCTTTTCCAGAAAGCTAACCAAATTACTTGCAAAGTCCAATTAGATACCCATGTTAAATGACAACTGTAACGTAAACAACTTCTCATTTTTCTGAGATCTCCGTAGGTATGCCGTAATGGAACTGTGGTTAATACAATTCTATTAAACATGGAAACACAATATTACTGATATTTTTCACAAGTGGAAAAAAGGCCAATGCAAGACCAGCAACAACTTGAGCTGTATTATTAACTCCTGTCTGTATGGGGTCTGAGCCAGAACTCTGCTCCGATACACTCACACACAGGCCCAGTGCAACAGGAAGTCCTCTTACAATTAAGTACACACGTATGCGCATACACACACACATGCACACACACCTATACATACACACACATACACACACACACACCTATACACACGCACGCGCACGCTCGCACGCACCCGCACACACAGACACAGACACGCATGTGCACACACACTCTCTCTCTCTCCTATTGGAAACATCTGCTTCCAAATACTCAAACACAGGAAATGGAAAAGTCAGTTATTATACACACACAAGCACACGCAGGAAGGGCCAGCATCCATACACACGCACAAGAGATACACGCATACACACACACACACGCACGCACAGATGCACACATACACACGCACACACACACACGTGCACGCACATGCACACACACACACGCTTGCATGCATGCGCACACACTTACGCACACGTACAGACGCACACACTCACGCACACGTACACACACACCCACACAAACACACAAACACACACACGCGCTCAACCACGCTCTGTGAGGAACGCAGTGACTGCTGTGCCCCACAGATGCCCTGCCACCTCACTGCACACAGAGCCCACACTAGAGAGACCTGCCGGCTGCAGCAGCCTTTCCAGCAGGCCAGCACAGGAGCCCACAGCCCTAGTGACACACTCATCACACGGCCACTGGCGGGCACATGCAAATGTGATGCTCATCGGGACTGAAAAGCCATTAGCCGCTCATTTAAAGCGTTTGTCCTATTTTTACAAAAATTCCCCAGGAGGGGTTTTAGCCTGCTGTCCACGTGCCACAGCCAATCAGGGGAGAGAGAGCCCAATCTGAGGAGGCACTCGTGCAATCGCTACACTCCCCAGCTGACTCACCAACCGCTTACGGTAAAGCCAAGATGGCGGAGAAAGATTGGACTAACCCTTTGATCAGCGGCACTCGTGCTGTCAATCGCTGAGTCACCTGAACGAAGCGAGCCACTGCATGACACGCACAGAGACAATGCTACAGCCGGATAAAATCAGTGAGTCACTCAGAGCACGGGCTGCTTCTTTCGTTTTCGGTTCAAAGCCTCACTGTCCTGTTACAAGAAGAGAAAAGGTCTCTCCTGTATCACACACACGTCACTTCAGTCCACCCGTTCTCTGTGGAGACGAAGTGGTGAAAGAGTGAGCGCGTCACGCCTCTGCGGATGACAGCTCTCTGACACAGACACTGCCAGGGGCCAGGAAGCAGGAACGCGCCGGCTCCCATAAGACCATCTCAGATGAGCAGCTACTCACAAGCTGCACGAGAGCCAGTTCACTCACTCAATCTGACACACCCACAGGCCCGCCAAACCCAGCCAGCTCGCTAACAACCTACAGCTAAAACAGCCTGGCCAAAGTGCCTCTGATAAACACAACACTTCTAATGAGGAAGATTCAGCAAAGTCACCCATAGAGGGAATCCCAACGCAACACTAACCTGTGTCTGGTACAGTTTCTACAGACTGAGCACTATTTCCTGCATTCACTTGACCATTGCTGAAATCACACTTTATGTAGAAGGGAAAATCCAGACCAAAGATTTGTGCAAAGATTAACAGGACTTTAAGGATAAAAGAAAACGGCTAGAACTGTTAAATAAATACATCTGAATTCACACTACAAGTCTATTTACTGCAAGTCAACGTGGGTTGACGTCTAGAGGGCAGAAAGGTTCAACAGCAGAAGTGAGGGTAAAGGACCGGTACATTTAAGGTACATTTAAAGGTTATGACTAACAGACTGCCTTCAACTGACATTCAGCTTCAGAGTGGCTAAATACATCTTCACTTTCAGAGAAAAGAGGGTGATTGCAGAGGAGTTCTATGAGCGACTGACTGTGTGAGGGCTGACTCAGTAATGTAATACCTGCCGCCCGAGCAGCAGCAGCAGGAGGCAGCGCTAGCTCCACGCCCGTGTCTGAGGCCTCTGTAGAGAGCCATGGGAATCTGCCCATTCATAGACAAACACGGCGTCAGCGCAGAGCGCCCGTCCCACAGACCACCGGCCGGCACGCCCCCGAAACGCGGCGCACGCGACGGCAGGCTCTCCACCGAGCGCAGGAGAAGCGATCGGCAGAGGAGCGCTGTGAGCCACGCGCTAGCTGGAGCCGTATCCAGGGTTACTGCGCAGCGCCCTCGCCGACGGGAGACATTTTTATGATGCTCATAACGGAGTAAAAGGCTCGACTCCAACTTTACGCATCAGGAATGTGGAGGGAAGGAGCCCGTTTAGCTAAAAGAGTGTTGGGGGAGGGGGGGGGGGTCTGTGGAACCCAGAGGAGAGCGGGGGTGGGGGGACAGTACGCCAGGGCAGTGCATCTTAGGCCGTGTGGGTGCCCCGCCCACGGCCGCAAGTGCGACCGCAGTACCGACTTCAACAGCACTGTCATCACCCACTGAGCACGGCGCTTCTGTAAGTAGTGCTACTGCAACTGGAGCTCAATACAGAGCTGTACACAAATAAGAAATATCATCAGCCAACTGCAGAGGCAAGAGCACTGAACGCAACGTGACATCCAGGAGAACAGGCACCTGTGTGGTCACAGAGAACACCACCCAACCTGACCGTGAGTGGCTGTACTGAACCGCACTGATGCAGAGACACGCGTGTGCCCAGGCTGCTCCTGTCACGCGTGTGCCCAGGCTGCTCCTGTCACGCGTGTGCCCAGGCTGCTCCTGTCACGCGTGTGCCCAGGCTGCTCCTGTCACGCGTGCATACAGTGCACAGGCCATGCAGAGAAGAAACCGCTCACAATACAGGTTATTCAGACTGAACTGTCTGTTTGGAAGTGTGAACTGCCTGCAACTCCTGGCCTTTTTGCTTTGTAGTGCCTCGTGTGGTGCAACAGTGTTACTGCGGCGAATGCTCAGCCGGTCAGTAATGGACACTGCCTCTTAAGGAGCTGCTTCTTCCACTGGCAGCCAAAATTTGACAAAGCCCAAAATCAACAATATAGGCGGTGAAAAGGCAGTCAGATATTCTTGTGGAGGCGTTCCAGTAGACGCTTAAATCCATCAGCTCACATTAGACTAAATCGCATTCTTCTGCAACAGACGTTCCCTAAGCCTGAAGAAAACCCAGGGAAAATGCCCAGTATGTATCTTGTCAACACTCATCAGCACTCATATCTGTAGAAAGACAGGCTGAAATAACAGTTTCAGAGTATATCAGAACATTGTGTAGCTGGCAACACACAAAAAATGCCCACGTTTCCTCTATATTGTTCAGAAACTAAATGGCAAAACAAACACACAACAATCTTCTTTGCTTACAGATACACTGCACTGACTCTGTCCATAACACAGCAACAGCAAGTGCACAGCAGCACTGACCCGTCTGGGACACTAGGGGAGCCTCGGGTTCAAGATCAGGCTCAGCGAACCGCTGGAAGCTCTGGACAGCGGTCACATGACAAGCCTTCTGACATGGACGCGCCAGGACCCGTTTGGATGCAGCGCGCTTGATCAATGTGGTGACGCTTTGTGTCATGCAGATCTAGAGGGGTGCTGGCTATGGTTAGGAGAGGTGCTGGTGTTACACAGTCCCGGTGTGGCGATTAAAGCTGAGGGGACGCTGGGTGAGAGCCTTCTGTACACCCAGCGCTCATACACCCTCCTCCAGGGTCTCTCCAGCAGGAGCACGTCCTCCTGTTCTCCACCTCCTCCACCTCTGGGGGTGTCAGCTCTGTGGTTGGACAGGCCATCACAGCTGTGACTCAGGGCTCCCGCTCAACATTTGGGTGGGGAGGGGGTTGGGGGGGGTTACAGCGTGTCTCACTGACACATTTCTCAGCTCTACCCTAAAGGCCCTCACGGTTACCACAAGATTACATTTATTAAACTGGGCAGGAGGGCCAGCAGTCAGCTTAACTGGAGACATTAAAGCCAGTAAGACATTGGCAGCACATGCATGTTTTTATTCAACAATCATTTATAAATTGGAAAATCATCATTTTTTGGGCAGGATATATTACAGTATAAGCACATTCTTTGTGATGTTGTCAAGAAACATACATCATGAAACAATAACCCTGTGGAAACACATACGAAGTCTAAAGGCTTCAAGGAGGTTAGCTGCATTTTTGAGCCTCGCAAGATGGGGGCCTGTGGTATCATCGCATCATGTGGCATTGCCACAACAGCCCAGGCTTCAATGCACTGAGAGCATGGAGATCAGACAGGAAGTGATGGCCATGCCACATTCAGCCCTCGGCCCCAACGCAACATCAAGCGAAGCATCAGACCAACATCACAAGCATCACAACCGACTCCTCTTCAGCACTGCCATGATGTCCTGGCTGCTTCGCCACAATGTCACACAGGGGCTGTGACACAGTCAGGCTACAAAGCCGAAACTGATTTAGGAGGTGTTCTGTAAAAGGAAGAACCGCCAATGCAGATGCTTCAGGTAAAGGCAAACGCTTCTACGCTGTGTCCAGAACACCCACCCGGCTTGCATTGCTAAATTAACCGGACTGTTCCACTGGAAAGACAAGATCAGCATTTTATTCCTTGTTTACTCAGTGACAAGAAAGTGCTGAATGTCACACAGCGGGGGGCACTGCTCTGTGGGGACTGAGTGACTGACTGTTTCCATGGCAAAACCTGCTTTTTACACTCTGGTGATAAATAAATCTGTGCTCCATGAGGAGGGGGGGGTTGGGGGGGGAGCGAAATAACAAAAACAAAGCCGCTTCAGCAGCTGTCATACACTTGTTTTGACTCCTCTGCAGTCAAAACAACTCCACTCATAATTACCAGCAGTGAATCATTCATTAGCTCTCAGTTCAACAGTCCCCAGGTCTGGGCGGGAGATACCATCTCCCCTTCCCCGGGGGTGGAGCGGCTGGCTGCGGGGTCAGCTGAGGATGGGTTGAGCCGGTGAAAGAGACTCACCTGCTCCAACTTGAAGATGTGCTGGTTGAAGTAGTGCTGCAGACGCTCGTTGGCGAAGTTTATGCAGAACTGCTCGAAGCTGTTGTTCTCGTAGTCCTCAAAGCCAAAGATGTCCAGCACCCCAATGGACAGGATCTGAAAATGAATGGGAATGCTGAAACATTCTCAACTGAAAACTATTACTATAATGCAGGATTGAAACAGTGCAGAAAGTCATTTCTTCAGAACATTCTGACTGACCACATCAAAAAAAAAGATAGAAGCAATGCAGAATGAGCAACTCAGGAGCCTTTCTTGAAAGCTTTGAGTTACATAAGGAGCAGATTCTTAATTCATGGTTCAAACAAGATTCTCGTCAGAAAAGGATAAATACGTTGGGTTGGGGGGGGGGTGCACTGTTCTACAGAATGCTTTACAGATTCCCATCTGGCTCACTCATGTTCTATTTCTGTGGCGTCTGTATGACTTTATGACTGTGGGATTCTGGGCACTTCCGTCTGCCCAGAGGACAGTGGAGGCAGACGGGGGGGTGGGGTAGCTGTGGGGCTGGGGGGCAGTCATCCATGTGTCATGTGCCTGGCAGATGGATGGCGGGCACATCCTGTGCCAGTGCCGGGGGGGAGGGGGCGAGGGGGGGGTGGAGGAAGTGCGGCCCCAGCCCCAGCAGCTCCAGGACGCCGCTGCGCTCAGCCTATCAGCCAGAGGTGCTGAACGCGACCCTGAGGCGAGGGCTGGGTGTGTGCAGCAGGGGAAGGAAATGTTGGGTAACCTCCTAAAAATGTGCCTCAGCCGGGGGCAGCTGAGGCCTGGCTCGTGTCAGAGGTCTCTGACCGCACTGTCTGCAAGCGGCAGCAGGACCCAGAGTTTACTTCTGTTAGCCAGGAGGACCCAGAGTTTACTTCTGTTAGCCAGGAGGACCCAGAGTTTACTTCTGTTAGCCAGGAGGACCCAGAGTTTACTTCTGTTAGCCAGGAGGACCCAGAGTTTACTTCTGTTAGCCAGGAGGACCCAGAGTTTACTTCTGTTAGCCAGGAGGACCCAGAGTTTACTTCTGTTAGCCAGGAGGACTCAGAGTTTACTTCTGTTAGCCAGGAGGACCCAGAGTTTACTTCTGTTAGCCAGGAGGACCCAGAGTTTACTTCTGTTAACCAGGAGGACCCAGAGTTTACTTCTGTTAGCCAGGAGGACCCAGAGTTTACTTCTGTTAGCCAGGAGGACCCAGAGTTTACTTCTGTTAGCCAGGAGGACCCAGGGCTTACTTCTCTTAGCCAGGAGGGCCCAGAGTTTACTTCTGTTAGCCAGGAGGACCCAGAGTTTACTTCTGTTAGCCAGGAGGACCCAGAGTTTACTTCTGTTAGCCAGGAGGACCCAGAGTTTACTTCTGTTAGCCAGGAGGACCCAGGGCTTACTTCTGTTAGCCAGGAGGACCCAGGAGGGAACGTGTGCTTCTGTGGAGCACCTGTAGTGCCATCTGCCTGAATGTCTTTACCCTAAACGCACACACGCACATGCACACACACACACGTACACAAGCACACACACACACACACAGGACCGCGCACACACACACACACACACACACACACACACAGGAGCGCGCACACACACACACACACACACACACACACACACACACACATGCACACTCACACTTTAGCCCTGTCATATCCAACAATCCTCCTGTTTAGCCCAGTCCTACCCAGCGATCCTCCCGTTTTGTATCCAGATGATCAGGGCGGAGCGGGGAGCGCCTCCACGGCACATCAAAGAGCCGAAAGCGTGACGCCGCGCCATGGTTACGCAGCGCGCCACCCCGCCCCGCCCCGCAGATCCGTCGGTATGGTGATTGTTCTCATAGCAGCGAGGAAACCCTTTGAAGCACAAAGGGGCGCGCTTCTCTGCCCAGGAAGCGCACTGTCACAGCAACACAGCGGCGTCAGGAACGCCACACAACAGACCGCCAGTCTGCCTCAGCCAGCCTCACAGGGAACCTGGCCATCACCAAATCTACAGCACATTCTAATCCTAACAACTGGGCCTGAGAACAGGACCCGTTTGGGGCGATGGAACCGTCCTGAGAGATGATGCACCCGTCCCACTGCGGACACACGACTTGAAGGCTCAACGGCCACAAGGTCCAAGGAGAGAGGGAGGGAAGGGGTCCCAATCTGTACATAATTCGTTCAGGAGAAGGGGGTCATCTCCAGCTCGAGTTGTGCTTTTCTAGCCACTTTAAATGCTCCTTTTCTAAGTCCTTTTAGATGAAACCATCTGCCAATGACTAAATTATAACTTTCACTTTCACCTCACCATTTCATTCTGTAACACAACATGCATTTGATATATAAAACATATAGCGAATATGCTACCAAATAGAATGGAATACATGTTCTACATTTGGACTATTTCACCCACATAATGGCATCCTCCACCGAACCCTAACCTGACTGCATGTGGCACCTCCCTCTGCAGAAAGGCAGGCTCGTGTACTTCAGGAGTATGGAGTGGAGTGCGAGAGGGAGGAGGCTGGGGTCTTACCTTGGCACACTCCTCCAGGTCCTTGTTGTTGAGCAGCGCATGGTTGATCCTGAACACGATCCAGTCGAAGAGAGCGCTGTACAGCGACTTCGCCATGGAGTCCCTCACCGTCCCGGCCTGCAGGAGAAAGGGGAAAAACATTCAGGTTCGGAGTCCGGAGTCACTCTGGACCAATCACAGTCAAGCGCTCTAAACTGGAGGGCAGTCTGATCCCCAGGGAAACTCAGGAAGGGATTCGGGGGGGTGGGGTGGGGGGCTCCTTTCTGAACAAATTCCCCTCCAAGCCCTGCTCGGACGCTTGCGTAACACGGATCAGACAGATGTCCGATAACGAGCATCTCACGCAGAACAGATTCATCTGCAAACTGGATGACCGTCCCAGAGACCGGGGAATTACTCTCTTAATTCCTCAAGACGAGATCTTCCGCAGCACAAGCAGCTTGGGGAGTGAGATCATGGAGCAGCAGTAACACACTGCCACCACCTGCTCCTCCTCAGCCTGGCTCCAATCAGCAGGCCTCGATACCCGCACCGCGCCCACTTGGTGAAGGAGGGACAGAAAGCACCTCAGGCTATAATATTTTCCCTCCCTTAATCGGAACGGGATCAGCGCCTCTTGGCGAGCTCCAGTGCTGAGTGCGTGAGGAGACGCACTGCGATCAGCGGAGACCGTTAGCGGGAAGCGCGGAGTGCAGAGAGCAGCGCGCGCCGCGCAGTCACAGGCCAGGGCACAGAGCGCACGGGCTGACACACCAATCCCCTCCACGACGACACTCAACGGGACGCATCCACCCACACGCCCGTCTGCACCAGGCCCCGGGCCGCAGCCGCTCGCACGTGCGTGCGGACCGACGTCGCGCTCACTTCCTGTGAGGATTAGCGGCTGGTATCGCGGGCTTCAGGACAGACGGGCGTAGGGCGTTACGCAACGTTCAGCGGAGGGCGATGGCGGGCGAGCGTGTCCAGAACCGCGCCTCCTGTACACACACACAGGGGTTCTGACATCACGCTCCGGGCATTCACACGGCAGCCACAGGAAGCCGTGTCCACGGCCCGGGGCGCAGGAACACACACGCTCTCGAGCTGACGCGCATTCCAGGCGTACATCGTCACGGCGATGCGCTGCGTGACGCGGTACAGTGGATCAGCCGCAGGTGGACAGCTCGGCGCTGCCAAAACTGTAGTCTGACTCACAGGATATAGACTGTGGGTATAAGCCTGCCATTGGCCGACTATTTCAGTCGGAATTGCCCTCCCCTTCCGCCATCTGCGTGTTACCGAAACTGAAACATGTGGCCAGACAAGTCTAGCCAGTCCCTGCAGCTTGCCCCTGTTCTGAGAAAAAAGAAATTAAAAGACGGGGAGGCGGGGAAGGAGGTGATTTATGAGAATCACGCAGCGCAGCAGCAGAAGGAGGCGGGCAGGGGACCTGAAGCAGAGCTGCAGTCTGTGGCTCACTGTAGGACTGAAGCTCTACTGAGCGCTGTGATCCATTCAGAGCTCAGGGACACATCACACTGACCGGGTTCACACGGCACACACACACGCTGCAGACGGCGCTGAGACAGCTCAGCCCTCTGACTGACGAAGGAGCGATCAGCACAAACGGGGCGTCTGCTCTGAACCAACCCCAGCGCTCAGTGCCATTTTTGGGAGCGAGCGAAGAACGTGACTAAAAGGAAATTCCACCCCCCACCCCACCCCCTAATGGGGCTGAGTAAAGTACACACAGACCGAGCCCTGCTTGGACACCCCAGCACACAGGAGTGGAGCCATAGTGAGCAGATGCAGCCTCCGGCCTGTAGGTGGGGCTCTGGAGCGCAGAGAAGCGAATCGCATTCCGAGGTAAACATTCCAGTTGGGTGACACATGCCTCACCAGGTCATACTTCATCATAATCCTGTGAACCCGAAAGTTCAGGGGGAGTTCTGGGCCGTCCCACAGGCTCAGTATAGCGAAGGGGAGCGAAGGGCGATAGTGTTACTCTACCTGCCATCACATGACACCCGCAACAGCCAATTATCTATTGTTAGGAGGGGAGAGCATGCTCTTGAGGAGGCTCATTGGCTGTAAATCCCCGGCTCTGGCAGGATGCCAACACATTATTGAACATGTGTGAAAGAACAATTACCTGCTGAAATGAAGGTGTCTGTAACCAGGACGTGAGGTCACAAAGGAATGGCATTTTAAGTAGTTAAATACTTTGCTTTTGCTTTTAGTTTAGGCCTTTTCATTCTTTTCATTTGGTTCCTTAAAAGGAAATAATTTTGTGAGTGTGAGTGTGTGTGTGTGTGTGTGTGCATGTGTGTGTTAATACTGTAATGCTAAATGAGACTCTGATCACTGGAATTGGAAACTTTTGAGATCAGCTGGAGGACACAGAGATTTAGAGCATGATGGAACATTAAGAAACGCTTTCCGTTTCCCTCTCTCTGTCCAGGGCACGTCTCTAGCTTACAAGAACTCATTGTGAGATGAAAGAAAAGGACAAACAGGGAAAAGAGAGTTTTCTTTTGCCGCCAAGTGTTAATCTGTGTTTCTAATTAACTTTAGGAAGTTTGGAAGCACTTAAGAGGATAGCCAAGCAAACAGACCTCACACTAGTGGAAGAGAATGATTACACAGCTCCACATCACCACCAGATAAGATGCTTTTCAGGTTCAGTGAAACTATCATCTAGTGGATTATTCCAAGCTTCCAAGCTGTGTCAATGAAATCTCGTATTACTAAACAATCTTTAACTTGGGGAAGTTTTGCTAGCGTCATTGATCTTGACTACACAGTAGCTCCTCCTCCTAGTATGTCATGAAAGATCATCTTATGGGAAGACATACAAAAGAAGCTGAGACTGCTTAAGGAAATGGCTTTCAGTTCAAAGCACAAGCAAAACGTGGAGATCCAGAAATGTATTCACAGTGAGAACGGGCTGGTTACAGATTTCGGTTTTGTGCTTGGCGCATACTAAACCTTTAAATGCACAAGCTCTGATAGACAAGAACGTGAAAGCACCACATATGTCTGGTGCCCAGGACGAGCTGGACTAAAATGAAAATGAAAATGAAAAAGGTCAACTTTAAATATGAGGGCAAGGATTCGCGAGGGCTCATTAATCTTGATTCTTAAATGTGCAGCGCGCTGCAGACCAAGCAGAGACTAAAAGGCACAGAGCCTCTCATTGGGGCTGACCTCAGTTCTGAAAGCACAGCACAGAGGCCTGCATGCGGTCTGATGGAGCAGATAAGAGCAGCAGAGGAGCGCTACAAACCGGCGTATGTTCACCCAGCTACGCAGCGCGGCCGGGCCCCCCTGCACTGACCCGGGGGCAGACCACTGGCCCCCCTGCACTGACCCGGGGGCAGACCACTGGCAGCTGCAAGCGCACCTTCATTTCATGTGCGCTGTGAAGTTTGTTACCCATTTATAATAGCTCCTCTGCTGCTGCCAGACTGCTAATGAACTCCCCTCTGCCCCCCGCCCCCCCTCCGCCCGACACCAAGCCACCCCCAGGCACACGGTGCAAATTCAGAGCCAGGTCTAAAGTAGATCCAGAACCTAAATTTTTCTTGGACTCAAAACAAATCCACGAGACCCGGGAAGGCCAAGGCAGCAACTTCTGCGGCAAACTCAGGGGCCGGGGGCCAGTGGAAAGCATGCTTCCAATTTATTCATTATCACAGGTATGACAAACATACTCGTAAAGGGGAGGGGCTTTCATTGAAAAACCTCTGGCTGCAGAACTGAAATCTGCTCAGAGGACCTGGCCGCTCTTCTCACAGAAAGCAGCTGAAGCAGCGACTCGGGGCCGCGGCTGACAGCGCTGGTGAGGTCACTGCAGCTCCACCACGCACACATTAACTCAGGAGCCTTAGCTGCCCGCTGCTCAATTTACAACACATTAAAAAATGAGACTCCAATTCCAGGAATTCCTGAGGATAACGGTCATACTAAAAAAAATCTGCTAATTATTTGAAGGTGGCGAGAGCTGCTTGGGTGCCTTAGGCTTACTAGCGCCGCTAGCACAAACGCTGAAAAAGAGGTGAAATACAGGGGCCTTCGCTCGTCCGCAGCACAGTGCCCAGAGAGAGAGAGAGACACCTGACCTCAGTATCTCCCTGCAGCTCTAAATAAACAGCCGTAGAGCCTACCGTAGGGCGTGTCAGTGGAGCCTATCGCATCAGGGCCTCTCCACGCAGTTCCGGTCCAGGGTCACAGAGGCCCAGCCTACACTGAGGGATATGATGAGCCTTTTACATTCCTCCCCCTTCTGTATTATTGATCCGCTTTTTAATGATTGTTTAAGAGCAAAGTCAGAGGGATCTGCACGCCCACTCCCAGTAGCTATTTATATTTACAGCCCTGCTTGGATTCAGAACTTCTGAACTCAGCTGAATTTTTAAGTTCTCCGGGCACTCAGAGGGACCGAGAGAGCCGAACCTGGGGTCTCCCGTGGACTCAGGAGAACCAGGCCCCAACCTCAGCATCCGCGACTCCATTACCGCCACAGCAGCCCAGCAGCAGACCCCCCCTACTCTCCCCCCAGAGCAGAACTTACAGACAAGCCACCCAAGCAGCTGACAAAGAAATAGGAAATATTTGTTACATTTTAATACAATACTTAATGCTTCCTTCCCCATAAGTAAAAAGTGTCTGTGTTTCCCATCAGACGGGGTGATGTGGGGAGCTTTATGAGCTAGGCTGCTCACTCTAACGGCCTGCAAACACGGCTGGTGGGTCTGGGCCTGTGTGAAAGTCCTGCATGGGGCTCCTCTGCACGTGGCTGGGGCTGCCCCTCCCCCCCTCCCGCCCCGGGCCCCCGGCCCTCCACAGGCCCCTCGGGCCCTCCCCACCGGAGCACAGACGTCAGACGCGAGCCTCCACAGGAGCTCAGCTCCTCTCCGTTTTTTTAAGGATGGGGGGAATATGAAAATAAACTCCACAGCCCTGTTCTTTTTCCCACTGGGTTCCGGGAAACGGTGCAAGAGGCCAAACTCAAACGGGGTGTCACCACTCCCCTGTCCGACAGCCCAGGAGCGGGACACGGGACAGCGGAGAGGGCGAACACGCGGGGATCGATCCCCGGTAAACAAGCCCAGTCTCTCAGCCGAGAGAGAGGGGGGGGCGGCCGCTCCCGGTGTGCTGGGCGGTGTGTTTACACCGCCGGCTCTGCCCCGTGTCATTACAGCGCAGGCTGATTTCTGAAGGCCGCTCATTGTGCAGGAAAACAAGCCCCCGCTGCAGCCCGCGCTAATGCAGAGGACACGGGGACTCTGACGGACAGCCCTCCTTCCTTCCTGTTCCGCACATTCCTCATAATTTGGGCTCCATTGTGATTTGTCCCTGATCACTAAAATCCCTTCGGGGAGAAGCCTGACAGACTCTGAGGGGCTTAATCCAGCTCTGTTTCTCCCTAAGATCCCTTCTGTGCTGGACAAAGCGAAGACGGCCGTAAACCAGCAGATGAAGAGCAGGAATGCACTCAGAAGGTCTCTTAAAGACACCGCTAGCCTCCCCCGGGCCAGCTCTCCTGCTCTTGCTCGATGCCAGAGAGCCCCACCCCTCCCCCATAAGGGTGCTTGTGTTTATTAGTGATGTCACATGATGAGCGTGTCAGCCGCGTAGAGGCGCAGCGCTCGCGCCAGGACGCGGACGCTCTTCCCACGCGAGCGGGCGGGCGGGCGGGAGAGCGCCAGGAATTCCAGCCCTCCCGCTGGCTTCTCAGGGGCGAGCCGCCAGAGGCCTTCAGGACCACTCTGTTTACACTGGCCCACCGTCCGCACGGCCACTCGTTTGCTCATGCCTGGGACACAAGCCTTCCTCACATTCCTTCAGACTGAGCACGGCCGCACATTCCCCTCCACGAAAACAACCCCAGAGCTGCAGCGGCGACACGTCCTACACAGAGACTCAAGGAGACATTATGAGGTTTCTGTAGGCTGAAAGCTTCCTTGGAGTGATGATCGCCAGGCTTGTAAAGTCAAGGGGACTAACACAACCAATCACATGGCTTGGTAAAATAATCACCAAGGCCCATCATTAAAGCTTATTTACTTGTGGACGTAATAGGAAATATAAGACGGTTACTGCCGGGTAATGATTTCTTAGAAGCAGACACTGGTAGCAACACATTCTAACAGTTTTTCCTCTTCAAAATTCCTCCCCATTTCAGACAGGAACCAGGAAGAGGAGTCAAAGTAATAACATTTATTGTCAGGTCACTCTATGGCTTATCTAAAATTGCACACGTCATTGAGAGTTCATTAGAACCGGGAACAGTCCTGGCGATTCCAATGCCAAGATGAAGCACTTCTTGAGCTCGCCAGTCCTCCAGAAGGGTGGGCGTGGAACTCAAAAGAACACCTCAGGCAAGGGATCCGTGTGCCTGCAGAACAATGGAGCTCCTTCCAGAACCCGGGGCTCTCTAAGCAAGCAAACACGACCGCTGGAAAAGGAGACGCTTTTGTCCTGAGAGAGATACTTTCCAAAAGAAGCAATCCCTGCCAAGCTCTTTTGAAGGGTTCTTATACAATAACAGGGTTTATGTAACACTGGACCGTCTTGGAACCCAGAGCTGTACTTTGAGTGGCTGGTAAACAAAGACGTCAATCTCCCTGACAACGGAGCCGACAGTGACCTTGCAATTTCTGCGCATGAAACCAGTCAGCGCTCCCTTTCCTGAGCTGAAAAACCTGATTTTTAACGCCTTTTACCTCAGAGCTGAGGGGGGCCTCTCACTCCCCCAAGGCGCCCCAGGCCAGCCAACTGAAATGTGACTGCAGCAGCGAGGAGCGCCTGAAGTTCAGAGTCCTGACAGCATGCAGAATCAATCCTGTTTTTGGACTGGGACCCGAGCGCTGACGGCACCAAGCGGCTCGCGGGACGGAAAGCAGAAGCGTCTGCCATGCGGCACTCTGAGCAGTGGCTGCGCGTCAGTTTTATTTTTTTTCAAATGAGACAAAAAAGGGAAAGAAATGCGACTGCGCTCCCCTTCACATTTTAAGCCTCTCTCACATTCCTTATTTGCAACATGAACGGAGCGGAGGCCGCAGCTCGGCCAAAAGGCAAGGCTACGGTTTCCACGCCGACCGCGCTCCGGCAGCGGACACCAAACCTTCGGCTGAACGCGAATGCCGGAGGGAAGAAACACGGCCATTGTTACCGCACACAGCCGCACACGGGCGCACGGGCACACAGCCGCACACGAGCAGGACCCCGCTTTCAGCATTCCTCACGCCCCTCTCCTGTTCCATACTGACGACTGAGAGACTGACTTAGCTCCGGGAAGCTGGGAGTGGTCACGGATTTGCGAATTCTGAATACTAATAAAAACAGACATCTGATTTCAGACGGCAGAAATGTGGGTGAAACAAATGAAATAAAATACGCTGCTCACACTGCTTATTAACTGAGATCGAATATCTACTGCGCAATGCGAAAACATCGACACGCACTTTCTTTTGTCTGAATGTATGAAAATGAGGAAGAACTCGATCACCCCGCTTCAGGAGAGCTGAGGAGAGTGTGGGGAGCGGAGGGAACACAGCTGGAGGGGGTGATCAGGAGATCTGTCAGGCAGGGGAACAGTCACCTTCGGTTCTATCAGCGCGCATCAGCTGCACAGGAGAGGGTTTAACTGCATCACAGCCATACCTATCAAACTCCAGCTTGATCTGAAGGCCCCCTGAATGAGGACCCCGGCCAAGTAGAGAAAATCTGTCCAATGAAAATGCCGGCCGGTGGCAGATGTGCACTCTGAAAAAGCCCTAGCGTGCCTGACAGGGGAACAGGAAGCAGAGTCCCACACTTGTTGAAATACAGGCCCTGGCCACATTCGCCACACTTCCAGAAATATTTCATCTACATTTTTTCCTCTTTCCTCCCCTTACTCTCACTCTCTTTCCTTCTCTTCGAGGTAGCAAGCCATTAACCGTTTCAAGGCAGACAAAAAAAGAGAAATAGCATAGCAAAAACTATTATTCTTACTATTACCTTACAATAAACTCATTTAAAAAACCTTTTCAAGGCTGAAATGACATTTGGAACAGCAGTGATTCCACGGGTCCAGGCCTAGAAAAATGAACGACCCCGACAGTCTGCTGTTTGCGCAGAGCTGCATGCTGGCTGTTGCACCAGCAGCGGCTGCGCAGACGCCTGTCCTCCCTGACTGCGTCTGACGAGCGTCAGCCATGCAGCACAGCAGACCCTTCCAGCCTTCTCCTGTTACAGCAGGCGTTTCAGCAGGCAAAACCACGGCTGCACTACAAGCACTATTTATTAACCTTGAACACGATGACAGGGTGCAGAAAAGCTATTGTCTGACCGAGTGACTGTTGGTATTGACTATGAAAGTGCTTGAATTTTTTTACATACACTCTGTGCAATCACCACTGTCAATACTCTCTCAGCACTGCAATGGGGTGCCCTACAGAGATTCCTTGGCTAACGCTAGTGGGGCGTCGAGGCCCTTCAATACCCTGCTCAGCCGCAGGCTCCTCTTCAGCGGGGTCCTCTGCGAGCGTTAGCCACAAACGCGCAGCTCTCACACGCGCTGCGTGTCGCGTCTCATTTCCGTCGGCCCGGCACGCGCGTGCAGGAGACGAGAGGATGGCGCACGGGGTCTGAACAGAGAGCCCGTCCCGGGGACGCCAGGACAGCCACAGGCCCCCGACCCGCCAAATCCTTCCACTTCCTGCTTCACTGCCTGCACGTCTACATGGATCACATTTATGATCCCACACTGGTTCTGTTTATTGAATTTTGTTCTCTTTTCATAAAATAGCAAATGGCAGTGGGGCGTAAAGCTCTACTTACAAATCGCGCACATGTATTTGTTCGGTTAACACTCAGCATCTAGTTAGCTACAGTAGCTAGCCTGTTAGATGTAACACATTCTAATTTCTGCTTGTTTACAGTGACTAGTTTTCCCAATCCTTTTTCCAACCACAGATAAGGTTGTGATAAAAATGACTGTTGTATCAGATGCATTCATATCCATGTCTCATGGAAGCAACGCCCAGGAAGAGGAAGAGCGATGAAGGAGGACCTGCGTGTGATGCACCAGGATTCGGGAACGCTCGGCAGTCAGGAAACCCGCTGCTTCTGAGGAAGCATGAAACCCATACAGCATTCCAGCGGAAAAAGGAAGTCACTGAGGTCACATGCGACAGGAAGTGCCACATATATAAGGAAGGACAGCAGGACCACGTGATCGCTGAGACTGTGTGACACGCCCTGACCCGACAGCAGAACAATGGCCGCTCTTCTTCAATGGGGCCTGCAGGCAGGCGTGACACATGAAGCCAATTCAGCGACAGCAGGAAGTAAAAACTAATGAAAACCATTTCACAAAAAAGGCTAAATTTGGTTTAAACAAATTACAGCTCAACGTGCAAACGTATTCTCGGAACATGGGATTTTTTTGGGGCCACATCGGAGGATCTGGTTTTGACACAAGTCCTGTAGTCTCGCTCACCTCAGCCAGCTTGTAGGGCACTATGAGCCTCTCCCCCACAGTCACAGTCTTCCGCGTGGTCAGGGCTTCAAACAGCATTTCTTCTTTCACCTGCGGAGAGACAGAGATCACCTTGAGCTGACTTCCCACAGCAGTCCCAGCACTGCGAGGAGCAGACACCTGCTGCCAGCATGCCCAATGCAGCTTTACACAGCTGGCACAGGCAACGGAAGCCAGGAAACCAAGAGAAGCAATAAAAGCTTTAAAAAAAGCAAATGAATTCAGTCCATATCACTCGATACTGCATAGAGACCGGAAGGGAAATATTGGTACATTTTGCAGAGTGTAAAAATATCCAGCACGGATGTGTGTTCAAAGCACGATAGAGTACAGAGACATTCTGTGGGAAACTGCTTTAAAACTGCATTTTTCCAGTGAGCACTGTAATTATGCGCATTCTGAGGATGACTGGAGCTAAAACCCGAGCTGGGGGGCAGCTGTGTCTTTCGGCTGCACTCAAATGGCATGAGCACGCCTGCTGTGCACACGCACAGATCTCTTCAGACACACAGCCCCACTCTGATCTGGCCCCACGGGGGAACCCTTTCACCCCCTGACCCCTGGGGACCCGCGCAGGAGAGAGCGTGCGGTAATGGAGACTCTGTCATCGTGTGCGCTGAGCAAGGTCACCGCAGCTCTGAGGACCAGCTGCAGGGACGCCAATGGGCTGCGTGACCAGCGCCACCCCCCCCCCCCCCAACCCCCCTACCCAAACTCAGCACGCACAGCCGAGACCTCAATTCTGCTGATTGTTCTTTTCTTTTTTTTTACGAGTTTGACAATATGCCAAAATAGATGAAGTGGCATTTTTGGGCGTGAGAAAGATTTATTTCCAATTACTGACATACGGGCCCCCGGCAAAATCTGTGCAGTAAACATCCGGCGGAGGAGGGGCGCGGGGGATCAGGTGACTCGGACTTCTGAGCCATGTTCGCCAAGAACAACTGTTGCTAGGAAACCGAGTGAAGGCTGTGCCTGGAAAGTACAAGGAGTGCGCAGATTGGTGTGGTGTACCAGACAGAGCCGGCGGCTTCAAGCCAAGGGTTACGGTTCAAGGTTGACAGACAGAGCCAGTGCTAATGTGAAATGTCGAGCTGTCAATGGATTGTGGAAAATCCTCAGAAATAAAATTGACAGTGCAGGTCTTTCACGTCACCCCAGGGCTGGGCTCGTACACAACTCAATACCTCGGCTTGGAAGCCGAATGACCCTACAGCAGTGACAGGGGAAATGAATTCCAGTGGACTTGGCTTAACCAGTCATCTGACAGCAACGAGGACGAACGCCGCCCAGCCCACAGGACTGGGAACAAACGCTGACCTTTACAAGAGCTGTCAGCTGTGACACGCGCAGAGCTGGAGACAGCGCTCTGTTACTCACGCGCTAGTGGAGCACTGCCACCACGTCCAGCTCTGCAGCTGGAGCAGGAGGGGAGGAGCCCCGCGCAATTAACACCCCGCAGGGGGAGGAGCCCAGCGCGATTAACACGCTGCAGGGGGAGGAGCCCCGCGCGATTAACACACCGCAGGGGAGGAGCCCCGCGTGATTAACACGCCGAGGAGGGAGGAGCCCAGTGCGATTAACACCCAAGGAGGGAGGAGCCCCGCGCGATTAACACGCTGCAGGGGAGGAGCCCAGCGCGATTAACACACCGCAGGGGGAGGAGCCCAGCGCGATTAACAAGCTGCAGGGGGAGGAGCCCAGCGCGATTAACACACCGCGGGGGGAGGAGCCCAGCGCGATTAACACACCGGGGGGGGAGGAGCCCAGCGCGATTAACACACCGCGTTCATCCGTTTCCTCCTGCCCCACAGGCTCTGGCCAGCAGCAGCTGCAGTGGAGAGTTCTCCAAGCCTGGCTCCCATTTAGCCAGTGCGCGTCCTGGCGACCTCCCAGGGCGAAAGTTCCCCATAATGCACCTCCTGAGGGCCGTGCCCCCCATAAGGGGCGCTGCTCCCTGTCACCCCTAAGGACCCGTTTCCTGTCTCTCTGAACGCCATCCCTCCAGGAAGAGTCTGCAGGCCTGCAGCAGCCTGCTGCCCAGGCCGGCCCCCTCAGCGCGGCGGGGGGGCGGGGCTTCCTGCAGGGGGGCCCACAGCCCGGCCTTCCAGGGATCACATCCGCGCCCTGCAGGGGATCCATTCTGTTTGAAACCCGCCATCAATCAGAGGCTGATCTTTCCTGGACTGCAGAGGGACTGGTGGACGTGACTAAGAACAAGCCTGTCATGTTCACATCCTGGAACCTTCAGCTCTGGTAAGACGAGCTTCATTTGGGGAAAGGAAAATAAAGAACCCCAAATTGGCCAGGGCTTGAGTTTATTTTTTATTGTCTTTCTTTACCCCAAAAGAACTCCCTCCAAGGGTGCAAACACAGGCAGCTGGCCAGAGGAAACGAGCAGCCTTCCTTCCACAGTGAGCGCGGAGCAGCTGGGGACCTGCAGCATGCACACACCTGCCTGGGCCCCCTGCAGGAAGACCAGCGCACCACGTGACATCACATGACCTCAGCTCTCAGAGCGGAGACAGCGCACCACGTGACATCACCTGACCTCAGCTCTCAGAGCGGAGACAGCGCATGCCAGCCAGGAATAACACACAGGGTGAGTAACAGTGCGCTGCACACCTCAACACCTGGCAGGACTGAACATCTCCCGCGAGTCACTCACTTCCTCCACCATTTTAACCGCTTCCGCTTCCTCTACTCACCCTGTTTTTAATGTACTTTTCCCCCCCATCTTCCCTGTGCCTCCCTCTCTCTGGTCTGGAGACCAGATTGATCAGTTCGGCGAACCCCCACCCAGCGGAATAAGAAAAACGATGCTCCGCCCCGTCGCTGCGCGGAGTACGCCACCGTCCCGCGGCCTGCGATGAGACGCGTGACATGTAGAGCGCCTTTCAGCACCCAGGACTTCCATTCCCACAATTCCCTTCACCCTAAATACAGCGTCTGGCACATACCGCGCGCACATGTGCGCCGGGCTCTCTCTCTGCGTCGACGTCAGCTGGAACCAATCAGTGTGATCTCCTTCAGCATTTCAACCAATATTGGAAAAAAATTATAACTTGGACGTTTAACTTTTAGTGGGGACCAGGCCTTTTTTTGATAAGTGTATGACTTTTATCACATGACGTCATTTCTGTGAGTGGCTCTTCTGAGGGGAAGGGGGCTGTGGTGCTGACAGGGGCCTGGCCGCTCTGTGCAGCCGCTCCAGCTCATCCGGTCTCCACACTGAGAGCCTGTGAGGCGGCATGTCGGCCATGCAGAGGAAGGCCACGCCCATCAGCCTGGGCTGGGCTCCCACAGCTCTCATTTCAAAAGCAAGAATGTGTGCTTTTATTTTGTTTTTTTTAGAAACGGACCTATTCCCCTTTCTGATTGCATGTGGGATTCACTTATCATTGTTGACCGGACTTTCACACAAAACCTCCAGTCAACCTCTACCACTCAGACTTCCTCTTTCAGAGATAAGAGGATGTTCCTCAGTCACACACAGTAACGTGCAGACAAACAGACAGAGGAATCCAACGCACTGCATTCTAAAGCCTCACTGCCACACCCGATATGCCACAAAACAGCAAACCCCACTACTTCTCATTTACAGCAGTGTGTGTGTGTGTGTGAGTGTGTGAGTGTGTAAAATAACCACAAAGCAAAAAAGGAAAAGAAGGAAGTGGAGAGCTAGAACAGGAAGTGGAGAGCTGGAGGTCTGGCTGATATTAAACCAGCGACCAACGTTTCCCCCACACGGGGCCTGCTGAATATCAGGACTGCTACACAGATGAGAACAGGGGAGTCAGGGCAACAGGGGAGTCAGGGCAACAGGGGAGTCAGGGCAACAGGGGAGTCAGAGCAACAGGGGAGTCAGGGCAACAGGGGAGTCAGGGCAACAGGAGATTCAGAGCAACAGGAGAGTCGGAGCAACAGGGGAGTCAGGGCAACAGGGGAGTCAGGGCAACAGGGGAGTCAGGGCAACAGGGGAGTCAGAGCAATAGGGGAGTCAGGGCAACAGGGGAGTCAGAGCAACAGGGGAGTCTAAGCACCCAGAACTAAACAGCACATCTGGTGAAGAAAGGCTGCTCTCAGGAACCAAAATCAGCGCATCAACTTTCCTCCGGCTACAGGCTACATGTAAAAAAAAAACTAAATAAAAAATGAAATGAGAAACGGTCTTATGACTCAATAACCCAGCCAAAGGCATCACATAATTACAAATGATCAAATTATATGTTGCATGCAAACCAGGCTCTTATGAAGGAATCTCATTTTCCATCTATCACTCCCTGGTGAGGGACCGTGAGAGTTGCGGACAGATCTGCAGCTGTCTGCAGGCTAGAGCGCTGAGTTAGCACGGACTGACACAGACAGAGGGATCCATAGTGACAGCACAATGCCATTCATCTAAAGTTATGTTATGCAGATATACGACCACATTTCAAACCTAATACACTTTGGGATACGTGCATGCAGCTGCTGCAAATCTCACATCAGCACTTACACAAGAGCAACAGAGTGTTTGGAACACATCTATTGAGAATTTGAAGTAGAATAATCTATATTTATTAAGGAGAATATATCTGTAAAAATTATGCTCAGGCAGATGTGATCCAACTAACATGAGTTGACCGAAACCTTAAATCACCCCTGTTCAAAATAAGCATGTTATCCTACAGCCAATGGGACGAAGGCGGAGGGCTGGGCGTGGTCAGTGGGTCAGCCTCTTACCTCAAGCAGCTCTGACACTACGGGCAGCACTTCCAGGTTGCAGATGTCGATGGAGTCGTCCCGATAGGTCTTCTTCTTATAGCGGATATTCCCCAAGTGAAGGATGGCCGACAACAGGGAGAAGATCCTGCACGCGCGGGGGGAAGATCACAGCACGTCAGACTGTCTGTGACAAGCCTATCTGGTGACATTGTGCGCCTCAGTCATGTGACCTCACCCATGTGCATGAATGTGTGTATGTACAGATATGCCAGAGAGTGTGTGTGTTTGTGTGTATGTACAGATACGCCAGAGAGTGTGTGTGTTTGTGTGTATGTACAGATACGCCAGAGAGTGTGTGTGTTTGTGTGTATGTACAGATATGCTAGAGTGTGTGTGTTTGTGTGTATATACGCGTGCCTGTGCGCGGTTGTATGTGTGTGCGTGTGCACGCGTGTGTGCGCATGCGTGTGTGCGTGTGCGTGTGCATGCGTGTGTGTGTGTGTGTGAGTGTGAGTGTGTGAGTATATGCGGGAGCATCTCTGCATATGTGTGTATGCTCCTGTGTGTCTGAGCCACAGTGACTTGCGGGGACTTACTGTTTCCGTGTGGCAGGCAGGAACCCCACCATCTCCATGGCCAGCTGCAGCCGCTCAAAGTCGTGCTTGAGATCCTCCCCCTCCACCGTGAAGCAGTCCTGCCAGTTTCAACAGCGAGGGGCAGAGTCAGAGCGCCGCCACAGACTGGGCCGCATTCCTGGGGTTTCTCCCGGGAGCTCAGGCTCTGCGCTCACTTCACCCGATTTAACCCAGGAGGACACCCCCGTCTGAACCCCCGCCTGAACCCCCGCCTGAACCCCCGTCTGAACCCCCGTCTGAACCCCCGCCTGAACCCCCGCCTGAACCCCCGCCTGAACCCCCCGCCTGAACCCCCGTCTGAACCCCCGTCTGAACCCCCGCCTGAACCCCCCGTCTGAACCCCCCGTCTGAACTCCGTCTGACCCCCCCCTCACATCAGGCACAGAGGCTGCACACACCACAGCATTCACCACGAATGCCAGATCCGGGGACAGGTGAGGCGAGAGAGCCACTTCAGGTGATGCCCACCAGGAGCCCAGCAGTGCCGGCTGAGCACGACCAGAACACGGCAAGGCTCGCCCAATCATACAACTTCCCACAATGCCCCATTCTCAGTGTGTGACTGCGGAAGCCGCAGATTCCTGCTCAGTGCGTAACGGCCTCTCCCTCCGCACACCCGCGGGACCGGGTGGGTGACTCACGGGGACGCGGTAATTTCGCGGTTTGGCCGAAGCCAGCCGGGATGCCGCACAGCTCCGCGTGAGGACACACACTCCGCCGTGCGCTCCACTCACAGCGGAAAATAAGAGCTTATTTTCTACCCACTTCATGGAAATCTGGCCTGGACGCAAAGACAATAGGCAAAGCAGTAATTTTGGATGGAACTGAATGCATATGGGGTGGGGTGGAGTGAAGGGGGGGGGGGCGTGTTGCTCAAACAAAGGGTTGGTAGCAAATAGACAAAAATCAGAAATTTCCATCCTGCAGAACAGGAGGGGCCAACGAATATTCTTAAAATGTATTCAGAGTGAACCCACCCTGCTCGCGCCTAAACCGCGGCTACGCCAATCTGGCTCCCCTCCAGGAGACACAAAAGGTAGCGACTGTTAATGTGATTCAAATCAGATGCGCGAGACGCGTTCCTTATCTCCAGACTGCGGAATCTGTGACAAGCGGGGACTGCACAGCATTCCGATATCACGCCTCTGCCGCTGCCAAAACACCAGAGACTTCCTAAAGGGGCACGGCTGTCACACAATGTGATGATGCGGTATTCAGAAAATGTAAGTTATGAAAGAAAATGAAATAACTATTTGCAGCACAGGCCTTTCACGGAAGGGTTCGCTTTTCAAAAGGGGCACACTGCAGGGCCAAGCAGACCTGGGGACCAGATGTCCCCACTAAGATCCTATTTTATAGTTTCACCAGGGCGGGTGGGCCATCATCGAACCCCTGCTCCTACCCATGCGAGGCCAGCCCAACGGGCACACAGGGGCCAGGGCAGACCTGGGCAGACCTGGGGAGCCCAGCTCAGCGGGCACACAGGGGCCAGGGCAGACCTGGGCAGACCTGGGCAGACCTGGGCAGACCTGGGCAGACCTGGGCAGACCTGGGCAGACCTGGGGAGCCCAGCTCAGCCATGTTCTCCACTTTAAGGAGAGCGCGACTCT